>NW_022589732.1:23237752-23243911 GCF_004348235.1 Phoca vitulina | reverse complement strand
AAAAAAAAAAAAGCAATCCTTTCTCTGCCATGTTCCTCCATGACTTTCCTGTTACAGTTCTCCTAGAGAGAGAGAGGGGGAGAGAGAGAAAAAATGACAGGGAGAAATACAGAGACAGACCGAGACACATAAAGACAGAGAAAGAGAAACTTAATCAGATGGGTTAGCAAGGCAGCTTGCCAAATTAAACATAGAATTAGCTACTTTGGAATTTGTGCATTTAACATTTAAATATAAACAAAATCCAAACAGAACAAAACTTGATTAAAACGAGTTCCAGAGGGAAGTCTTGGCATTAGCCTCTAGGACTGATAATTAGGAGGACTTGAGAGTGTAGCTGCCCATGATAGGGTTTGGAAGAAAGCTGTGATGGACAAATCCTCACTGAGATCTGTGTATCCATTTCCCGGGCCTGCTGAAACCATGCCACAAACTGGGCGGCTTCATCAACAGAAGTGCATCGTCTCAAAGTTCTGAAGGCTAGAAATCCCAGATCAAAGTGTCAACAGAGCCGATTCCTTCGAGGGGCTGTGAGGGAAAATCTGCTGCCACCTCTCTCCTTGCTTCTGGGGCTTTGCTGGCAAGCTTTGGTGTTCCTTGGTGTCAGTCTCTGTGTCCACCTTCCCGTGCTTTCTCCCCCATGTGCATGTCCGTCTCTGTGTTCAAATTTCCCCTTCTTATGAGGACGCCAGTCATACTGGATTAGAACCCGCCTTCATGACCTCATCTGAGCCTGATCATCTGCCATGACCCTATTTCCAAACACGGTCCCATTCACAGGTCCCAAGGCTTAGGACTTCAACACCTTTTTGGTGGACACAATTCAACCTGTAAGAAGCTGAAGGCCTTCCATTCCTATCTTTCAACACAAACAACTTCCTTGAGGGAGCGGGACTTTAGTTCCTTTAGTTTTACCTCGTTTAGGTCAGGCACATTTAGTGCCAACAGGAATTCATTTAATGGAGTATTGCACATTGAGCAAAATTTTGTGATGATTTTTTTTTGCAGAACAGAGTGCTCCAGTCTGTAGGTCAATTTAGAAACTTATAAATTTTCTCTGGTACCATCTGTACTAAATTCCTATGGCCGCCGTAACAAATTACTGCAAACTTGGTGGCTTAAAACAACATAAACATATTCTTTTACAGTTCTGAAGACCAGAAATGTGAAATGGGTTTCACTGGGCTGAAATCAGAGTATCGGCAGGGCCATGTGCCCTCTAGAGCATCCAGGGGAGAATCTGTTTCCTTGCCTTTCACAGTTTCGGTTGGCCACCTATATTCCTTGGCTAACCCTCCTCCATCTGCAAATTGAATTGCTCCAAACCCTGCTCCCATAATCACATTGCCTCCTCTTCTGTAGTAAGTAATTACATATCCACTTCTGCCTCCCTCTTGTAAGGACACCTGGAATTACATTTAGGGCACACCCCAATAATCCAGGACAATCTTCCCATTTTAAAAGCCTTAATTTAATCATATCTCTAAAGTCCTTTTGCCAAATAAGATAGCATCCACAGGTTCCAGGGATAAGGATCTAAATATATTTGGGCAATATTCTTCAGTTTACCGCACCTACCATGCTAGATCAACTCATCCTAGCCCACCTCGTTTTCACAACCTTTACCATAAAAGAACACTAGTTTTCCTAGAAATTTCCTCACACTTCCAGTTTTCTTCTCAGATGCAGTTTCCTCTATTCAACATCATATCAAAGCAAGAGTCTGATTTCCAGCACCGCGACACCCCACTGATCAGAGCATAGAGAGAGCTGAACTCTAAGAATATTTGTAACTGTTATTAACCTTCAATTCTGCAGACACACTGTAATTTCTCATGCATTATGATTTTTATGAAATCTGCACTACAAGTTTTCTGCAGGATGCTAGGAATGCAGCAGAATCTTTTTGGCAAATCAAATAATTTCAAGTATTATAAATTAGGGATGTTCAGTACCTCTTCTTTTAAATTTACTCCTTAGTAATTTTAAGCCATTTTTTACATGAACTTGGAGTATCCTCTGTCAAAATGAATACAAGGATAAATGTGCCACATTTGCCACTTGTACAGATAAGACTATTGTTCAGAAAATATTCTTTCTTGCTCTCCCCATCCCAGCTTCTGTGGGGAAAGTCTACTTTCTACCCATTGATGTTGAACTTAACCATGTTGCCTGTTTTCAGTAAGGATATGGGCAGAAATGACAGTGTATCAGTTCTAGAGTTTAAGCCTTTAAATGCTTGTTGCAAACTCCTGAGTATGTGGTTGCACAGCATTTTATAGCAATAGTTAAGGCAAACACCGCCACTGTTTGTTTTAATCACTATACCAAGAGTAGCTTCAAAAAGCAATTGGCCCAGGAATGCCTGGGTGGCTCAGTTGGTTAAGCATCTGCCTTCAGCTCATGTCATGATCCCAGGGTTCTGGGACTGAGTCCTGCATTGGGCTCCTTGCTCAACGGGGAGCCTGCTTCTTCCTCTGCCTGCCACTCCCCCTGCTTGTGTGCTCTCTTCTAACAAATAAATAAATAAAATCTTAAAAAAAAAAGCAATTGACCCTGATATTTGATCTTTGATTAATGTACAGATAAGAAATAAATATCAAAACATCCACTTTAATTTCAATCAGCATATTTGTTATTCCTCAAATTATGTTTATTTTTTTATTAATATGAGTTATTCTTAAGTTAAGCTATCAAGTAAACAGCAGGATGTGAAATTATACATACAGCATGATCTCAATTATGTAAAAAAATCCATAGAAAAAATAATAGTGAATTAATTTGGGGTAAAGTCTATTTATTGTCTGAGTACTCTGTTGTTCACCAAATATGATTTACACTATAGAACTTATATAGTTACTACATATTATTATATATCATGTTTGTGATGTAGCTGAAATACATATTAACAAATTTTGTTCTTGAGGAAAAGAATCCAGAAATTCATTTAGGAAATTAAACCATGGATAAAATTGTGAAGTTATGATAAGGATTATGATGAGGAGCAAAGAGGTATTTGTTGATGACAGATATTAATTTTGAACGAGTATTCGAGATTAAGTTTTTCATGTCTTTCTCTGCAATGTGTTAGGTAGGAACATTGTGTTTTTATTTTTTTTAATGAAGTTATATATTTTTTCCTTTTCAACTGAAAGATGATGGTGTGCAATATGTTTTCAAATAATAGAAATAAAACCTTCAGAGATATTGTCCTCACAAATTGTACTATGACTTGGCTTATATTTTTAAATAACGATTTTTTAACATTTATTATATTACACCTACAGAAAGTAAAAGAGCTGATTTTTCAATTGTGATTAATTATATGAGAAGCAAGGAGTAAAAAAATCCCACTTACTCATTCGGGGAAGCAAGGAGTAAAAAAATCCCACTTACTCATTCGGGGAAGATCAAGGCTCTGAAGTTGTCATGGCATGTATTTTTCAAATTCAGAAAAGAAGGGTTTATATTTTCTGAATATTTAGGAGGAGGGGACCATTAAGAGAGTATGGAGATAAATTGTGTCAAGCCACAAATTTCTAAAATTACCTTGGAAAATGATAATTTTCATTTATTAAGGCATCTAGGTACTCACTCAGCAAGATTGAGTTGTACCACACATTGTTTTAAATAGGGAAGACCAGTGGTAAACAAGAAATTAGGGTCTTAATTTTTTAGTGATTTAAAAGCTGTTTGGTTTTTTTGTATGAGACGGCGAGGAGGATTCTGATACTAATGTTGCCAAGGGTTGGTTTTTCTTTCTTTTTTTTTTTTTTCATTTAAAAGAAAAAAAAACAAAAAACAAGAAAAAAACCACAGAGCCACAGCTAAAATATTTGGAAACCATTTAAAAGTAAAATTTTTCTAAGTGTGGACAATCATTTAGTTAAAATCCAAATTTTCTGACATTTTATTAAAACTGTGGACTCCTAGGTCCCACCCTGGTCAACTACTCGAATCTCAGGGAGGAGAGGCCAGGAATTTCCATTCTTAAGGAGCTCGTCAATGAGCATAACATCACGCCAATGTCTGAGAACTTTCTTTCTTTCTTTCTTTCTTTTTTAAGATTTTATTTATTTATGTGACAGAGGGAAAGAGCGCAAGAGCAGGAACACAAGCAGAGGGAGTGGGAGAGGGAGAAGCAGGGAGCCTGATGTAGGTGGGGCTCGATCCCATCCCAGGACCCTGGGATCATGACCTGAGGCAAAGCTTAATGACTGAGGCACCCAGGCGTCCCTTGTCTGAGAACTTTCAAATGTAAAACTTGGAAGGCATTCCACTAAAAGGTTAAATCTAAATTTACAAATTGCAGATTGATTTTGGTGAAGCTTAAAAACATAGATGTTTAAAATTAACATCCCTTTTGGTTTCAGGAAAGGAAAAATGTTCAGGAACTATAAGAACAATTCTGCACAAGCACACCGAAAGGACAGCAAGAGGAAAAATACATAGTGATGCATTCCTCAATGGAAACATTCCATATTGTAAAAAATGCAATTGTGCCCTGATTAATCTGCACCTTTAATGTATTTCTAGTCCAATCACAATATACTTTGAATCTCGTTTATATGCGCATTGAGTTTCCTAGATCTATCCCACATCTTGCACCCTTTATCTTTAAACTTCTACCTTTCTCTCTTGTTCTGAATTCTGGGATAATCATCTAGCTGACCGAATAAGTGCGCTTAGCCTCCCTTATAACCAGATAACAATCCCAACACTTCAGAGCTTATAACAAGAAAAGATTATTTTTTCTCATGCTACTTAGGCATTGCAGTGAGGCTCAGACTCCATAACTCCATATTATCTTTAGGAAGGGACCAGGGCAGAAGGAGCAGCCCCATCAAGGATATCTCCATCTTGAGATGGTGAACCACATAACGCTCTGGAAGCTCTGGTTCAAAAGTGGCGATTCCACTCACATTTCACTTCCCAAAGGAAATCATATGTCCAAGCCTGATGACGGAGGGGTGAAGTATAATCTAGTTTTTGGGCAATATCATCCTCAGGGGGCCCACAGAGAGGGAAAGGGGGATTTTTGGTAGAATAGTAGTAACATATCATATTAGACTTGTGGCCATCTGATTTATATTTTTGTTTGTTTTGTTTTGTTATGCAGTATCTACTACCTCTGCTGAAATTTTAGTTTAATGTAATGATTTTTTTTAATCTACAGGATATTATATTCTTGTTCTCAGATTTTTTATGGTGCTATGAACTTTAAAACTTTCTAATAATGTCATATTTTTTAAATTTCTATTTTCTCAGGGGTTACTCATGGCACGAACTTATAGTCGATTTGATCTATTGACAGCTTAAATAGACTCATTCTGAAAACATTTATGTCATGGTTTAATTGATTCGCTCTATGACCTTTATTAGTGGAGGTGAGGTGGGACAGGGTAGAATCCTTCTCCTTACTCCCTAGTGGGCTTTTCTTCCCACCTACTCCCCACCCCCAAAGAATCCCTCTACTGTAATATACCCCCATTTATTGCTGAATTTCTTACATATTTTTAGTGTGTTAAGTATTATACTTTTTGTATTTTATTGACTGTTTAGAGTTTTGCTTGTTACATTGATAGGGTCATTTCAGCAGGACATTGGAAGTGGGAGAGAGACAAAGTGTGGGCTGTGGTCATAGTATTGACCATCATCTTAGAGAACCAATGAAATGAACATTCAATCCAAGAAGCCAAAAATGAAAAGCCCTCAAAGTGAAACAAAGGACATAGGAGGAAACATTACAGTTGATACATAATATTGGTTTTTAATTTGACAAGACCAACAAAATATATGAAGGCAAACAAGTCTGATCAAGGAAAAATAAAAGGAAACAGACATGCACATTTTTTGGAATAATAAAATAGGTATATTCTCAGATATGGAGAAAAGATTAATTCCATGCTATTTAAAATATTTAATAACATTTTAAAAAATTGGAACACATTTCAATTTATTAAATTAGCATAACCCTGATAGCAAAATTTGTCAAATAGAGCACTAAGAAATAATCTACAGACCGATTAAAATTGTAGGCTTGGGAGAAAAATAGATGTATAGGTAAATACTTGCTGTATTTTAAAGAAATCTTTTGTGACTTGGACACTTAACTATTCTATATCCTTTCTGTAAAGTGGGATTACAATACCTACCTTA
>NW_022589732.1:23148714-23237742 GCF_004348235.1 Phoca vitulina | reverse complement strand
AAAGGGCTAGTATCCAAAATCTATAAAGAATTTATCAAACTCAACACCCAAAGAACAAATGACCCAATCAAGAAAAGGGCAGAAGACATGAACAGACATTTTTCCAAAGAAGACATCCAAATGGCCAACAGACACATGAAAAGTACTCAACATCGCTCAGCATCAGGGAAATACAAATCAAAACCTCAATGAGATACCACCTCACACCAATCAGAATGGCTAAAATGAACAAGTCAGGAAACGACAGATGTTGGCAGGGATGCGGAGAAAGGGGAACCCTCCTACACTGTTGGTGGGAATGCAAGCTGGTGCAGCCACTCTAGAAAACAGTATGGAGGTTCCTCAAAAAGTTGAAAATAGAGCTACCATACGACCCAGCAATTGCACTACTGGGTATTTACCCCAAAGATACAAATGTAGGGACCCAAGGGGGTACGTGCACCCTGATATTTATAGCAGCAATGTCCACAATAGCCAAACTATGGAAAGAGCCAAGATGTCCATCGACAGATGAATGGATAAAGAAGATGTGGTGTATATATACAATGGAATACTATGCAGCCACCAAAAGGAATGAAATCTTGCCATTTGCAACGACGTGAATGGAACTGGAGGGTATTATGCTGAGCGAAATAAGTCAATCAGAGAAAGACATGTATCATATGACCTCACTGATACGAGGAATTCTTAATCTCAGGAAACAAACTGAGGGCTGCTGGAGTGGTGGGGGGTGGGAGGGATGAGGTGGCTGGGTGATAGACATTGGGGAGGGTATGTGCTATGGTGAGTGCTGTGAATTGTGTAAGACTGTTGAATCACAGACCTGTACCTCTGAAACAAATAATACATTATATGTTAAAAAAAAAAAAAAGAAGAAGAAGAAGACGATAGCAGGAAGAGAAAAGTGAAGAGGGGAAAATCTGAAGGGGAGATGATTGGACTATAAGACTATGGACTCTGAGAGACTATGGACTCTGAGAAATAAACAGGGTTCTAGAGGGGAGGGGGGTGGGGGGATGGGTTAGCTTGGTGATGGGTATTAAAGAGGGCACGTAGTGCATGGAGCACTGGGTGTTATATGCAAACAATGAATCATGGAACACTACATCAAAAACTAATGATGTAATGTATGGTGATTAACATACAAAATAAAATTTAATAAAAAAGAATAACTGTGAGGGTTGCACACTTTAAATATTTTAGAATTTTATTTGCCAATTATATCCCCAATAAAGCTGAAAAAAATTGAAGAAAAAAATAACCATTAGGATTAAGAAGTGATGTAAATAAGTTCGAAAATATTGTATGCATTCAGTGTATGGCTGACAATGCCTGCTAATGCAGGGTGATGATAATGATAGTGGTGGTGGTGGTGGAGTTGCTGAGACATCAAAAATAAAATACAGGAAACTGAATCCTGGCATGTGTTATAAAATAAATTCAAAGAAGTCATACGTGGTTTATTCTGGGAATGTAAAAGGAGTTCCACATTAGAAATATATTTATTTAATTCACCACATTATAGCTAAAAGCAGAAAAAAATGCATGAACATCTCAAGAAATGCTAGGAAGCATTTGATAAATTTCAACATCCGCTTCTAATTTTAAAAAATCTAAAAAAATTCAGAACAGAAAGCTACTTATTTAGTACAATTTAAAAATAGCTACCTGACGTCAAGAGAAAATACTGCCCATACCTTGAGGCATTTTCATTAAAATCAGAAGAAAAAAGAGGAAACCTAGCATCACTGTAATTATTTTGTATTTTTTTAGAACTTCTAGAACTTTTAGTTAATGCCACAAAGAAAAAAAAATCTACTAGTAAAATGGAAGGGTCAAAATCATCATGGTTTTCAAATATGATTGCTTACCTAGAAGAAACTAAAAATATCAGATTGAGAGGTATTAGAATGGATAAGGATATTACATTAGTACAGTAAAAGTTAGCAAGTAGCAAAATAAGATATCCAACCTAAAAGCCTATTAATAAAGGACTGGCTAAATAATACACAGCCATACATTTATGCTAGCATGCCTTAAAAATAATGGCGCAGAGCTAATATTGTCAAAAAAATACTTGCTTTTTCAGAATTTCCAGATGATTTTGCAATAAGCATGTATATATTACTTTTAGAATCAGAAAACCAGAACTTAGCTATTTATTTTTACGAATTTTGGCAAAAACATAGGAAAGCATATCATCTCATTAAAGGGTAAATTTGTTACATCGTTCTGAGGGCAGCTTCGTCTATATTTATTAAAAGTCTTAAAAATGTCCACACTTAAAAGGATAATTGCACCTTTAAGAAATTTTCTTAAGGAAACAATAAGAGATATTTTAAAATGCAAATCAGAGGCGTTCAGTATTTACCGTGAAAAATTGGAAATCCTGAGACTAGCTCAGGTGCACTGAGCTCTTACCCCTAGGAGGCGCTGTGCCAGGCACGGCGAGGCAGGGTGCAGTGGCCTGGGGAGCGTGAGAGCTGGGTTGTTTGAACGTAGTCCTAAGCCTGCCCTTTATGTCACCACCAGCCCTCTAGGAGTAGAGGGCCTGGGGGATCATGAGTGTTCTTGTCTGCCAAACAGACTCTTGTTCACAGTGGATGGATCACAGGGCAGCAAAGCTAACAAGGGGGTAGTCTCAGGCTCAGAGTCACTACTAGAAGGCTGGCCTGTGGGTGCTTTGCTGTGCACCATCTATTGCTTATCCTCACTTTACAGCAATGCAGAAGACAGGGGTCCCTAAGGCTACTCTGCAAACTAGTGTGCTGGAAATGCAGGGACACTCAGATGGCCCCTCCCCCTTGTTAGAGTCACCCAGTTTGGAGGCAGGGGCAATTACTTTACAAGTATATATACAGATTTGTCTTTCTTTTAGTTAGACTGGGAATACTGGAACTTTAATTTTCAAGTATTTGCTGTCTTTGTTTTCTAGTGCCTCAATGAGTGAGGTTGTCAATCGCTCTGAGGTGGGAGGGGTCACTGTAGAATGACGGCCAAGACGCTCAATGAGGGTGGAAGGCAGGATGGAGGGTAGGCATATGATCATGACTTGAAATCCTACCCTACTGCACAACCATCATTTTATCTTCACAAAAACCCTAGAGAGGCAGACAGTTTTCTTTTCTTGTAAACTGTGTATAGACAGTGCAGACTTCATTTCCATTTTGTAGACCAGGAAAATGAAGCTTAAGGAAATCAAGACCCTTGTCTGGAGTCACACATTCAGTAAGTAATAGACCCAGGATTTCAAACTCAGGCTGTCAAATCTCAAAGATGTTTTTTAAGATTTTATTTATGTATTTATGTATATATGTATGTATTTAGAGAGCATGCGCACAAGCAGGGGCAGAGGCTGAGAGAGAGGGACCAAGCGGACCTCGAGGACTCGAGGAGGCCGGCTCGATCTCACGACCTGGAGATCACGACCCCTCATGACCTGGAGATCACCACCCAAGCCGAAATAGCAAGAGTGGGTTGCTAAACCGACTAAGCCACCCAGACGCCCCAATGAATTTAACCCCTAACCCATACTGAAAGAACATAAAGGTCAAAATATAGGTTATTGGACATACAGTTTATAAATAAATTTTAGCTTATTAAATATCACCTAGCCATTACAGATAACTGCTTGGAAGATAATTTAATTGCATAGGGATATGTCATAATAAAAAATAAATAAAAATTAGATCAATATTTTTAAAAAATAAATTGCAACATATATGCACTGAAAAATACTAGAAACATACTGTGAAAAGTTCATACTAGTGAGATTATAGGTGATTTTTATTTTCTTTCCACTATATTTTTTAATTTCTATAGTAGACATTAATATTTGTATAAGTGGAAGACAGTAACAAAAGAACTGCACACATTACTTCTGTGCTAGCCACTATAAAATGTCAATGTGAGGCACAGTAAAGAATTTGCCCCTGCACTTCAGAGCGTGCATTTTCAAATGGTAAATAACTGAGCTGCAGGAATAATATCAGAATGACCCTAAGTGAGATCCTAAAGGAACCTTAGAGACCACTGCGTTCAGGCCCTTCATTGTGCAGATGAGGAAACAAAGGGAAGTTTAGGAGAAGAAAGGCAGCATCCTTGTCCCAATAAATCACCCTCTTAACAAAATTAAGAATGGACATTAATTCCTTAAAAGGTTTTCTATCTCTCGCCCTCTGAAAAAAATCAATGCCGTATAAAAATGTAATCTTTAGCCTCTGCCCTGAGTGCAAAATTTAACTAGCTCAGAAGAAATGGGTGTTTTGCAGCATTCACTTTCCCTTTAAAAGCTACAGAGATTTAAAAAAAAAACAAAATGCTCTACCAGCCCCTCCATCAATGCTGTGTTGTTCTTGCTTCCATGAGCTGAGAAGAAAGACTCCTCAGAGGGCATTTTCTTTCTTTCATGAGTGTGTGTGCATGTGTGCGTTATTTCTGATTATGAAAATGTTATATATCCATTGTAGAAAACGTGGAAAATGCTGAAAACGATACAGAAAATCCTAGTCATGTATTTGGTATTGTCATTCCAAAACAATATAGTTCCAGATAGTTCCAGATTTCTCCCTTCTCTCTTTCCACTCTTCTCTTCTCTCTCAACAGTTTGGTTTTGGTTTTGGTTTTTACTGTTGTTGGCCTGCTGAAAAAGAAGCCAGTCCCCAGTACATCTGCCCAAGTCTG
This sequence comes from Phoca vitulina, assembly GCF_004348235.1. Lineage (NCBI taxonomy): Eukaryota > Metazoa > Chordata > Mammalia > Carnivora > Phocidae > Phoca > Phoca vitulina. The sequence goes on along the minus strand of NW_022589732.1, from coordinate 23,233,059 downwards.
ACCGCTCTGGTTATCGCCCTGCACATCCAGACAAGATCTTGTAGGAACTGGGGTGATATCACTTATTCAAAAACATTCACTTCCCCATCCCAACCACAATGACTATAGGAATGAGAACTTCCAGCCCTTAATGTGCAGCTCAGCACATGACCTGCTTTGACCAATGAGGTTTTAGCAGATGGGATGCAAACAGAAACTCGAAAGGCGCTTGCTTGGATAGGCTTGTCCTCTCCCACAGAGAACAGAGAAGCAGAGTTCCCCCGGCAGAACCACACCTAAGAGAAAGAGTCAGTGATGGTTGCTTTAAGCCACTGAGCACTGGTATTCAGGGACCACACACAGAAAGGTACCTCAAGGCAGAGCGCCCCCTACAGATGCTAACCTGTATCCCTATTGGTGGGCAACTTCCTATCAGGAAGAAAATGTTCTCTTAAAGTCGCCTTGACTTTTCTTGATTGGGTGGTCCTCATCTCAATAGACAATGCGCCCCCTGCCAGAGTGGAATAAGGGCTGTTTCTTCCCACCAGTCATATTCCTGTTTTCCCTGAGGTACCATGGTGGTCCAAGAAAGTTTAATTCTTCATAGCGGTAATTTCTTTTAATCTGACTTTCCTCAGGTCATTTATCCCTTCTACGGAGACAGTTTATAATGCAACTTCAGCTGTTTATTCTGATTTGATTATAACTGTCTCATGTGTCCACTTAAAGAAGTGCACCTGAATTCCAACAGGCAAGACTGGTGTGAAGGAAAAGTCGTGGCAGTGTCTGTGAGCCCTGAAGGCAAAGGAGTCCCGTGAATGGACATGGCAGAGAGGAAAGCAGGCTGAGCCCCTAGTGCCCGTGGGAAGGAAGGGAAAGTCCAATGGACACAGCCTTAGCAGGGGGTGTCCCCTCAGAGGGTCCGGGCTCTCGCGGACTCTCAGCTTCCATGAGCCTGTGCATGGACATTTGGTGTTTGTTTGTTTTAAACTTTCCAGACTGTCTACCCATTTCTTTTGCTTAATGCACCCCAATCTCTTTTAGGAAATAATCCCCCTCCCCTGTTGCATTTAATCTTGGCAAGACTGAACCAACAAAGTCCAGCCTCCTCTGACCAAGTGTTGAGCCTGTGATCCCGACTTGGACAGTTGGACATTCCCTCTTAAGACTTTGAATCTTGCCCACAGTGACCCCAAGAGAGAAAACTCTCAGAGATGATTCATCTTGAGGTACTGGGACATTGTTCATTAATTCCCATTTCCTAGACTTTGGGAGCTGCATAAGCCCTTATCCTTCCAAACAACTAATGTAAATCTTTCCCCCCTTCAACTCAGAATATTCTAATTAATTCTCTGGTTTTTCTCATTAGTCTTCCAGTTTCTGGTGTTGCCCATCAAAGACATTTAACCAACATAGCACAGATTTGCAAAAGCCCCAGGCTGATACTTGTGCTGGAATTACCCTATTGTATTTTGCCTTTTTTTTTTTTTTTTTTTTTTTTTGCCTATTTTCCATCATGGAAAAAAACTTATCCTGTGTTTTTATGATCATATAATATATTCTTGTCATAAAGATTTTGAATAATTCACAGGAGGTAAAAATGAAAATGAAATCTTTTGAAATCCCACCTGAAAACATAAGTACCACTAACAGTGCTTTGGCCACCTCTTCACGTGTCTCTTTATGCAGCTCTGTGTAATTTACCGTGAATGGGATCATGTCGTATGTGCTGTTTCTATGGTGAATAACATCTGAATGCAGTCTTTTTGTTTGTTTTTGCTTATTTCTCCTTTTCCTCTCATCTACCACAGTCAATATAAACCAACTGATATCTTTTCATAGCTTTCCCTCTATTTAGATAATCATGTACATATAGATTATATATTCCACTGCATACAGATAGTTTTTCTGTTGTATTACAAAATAGGATCACATTGCTGTATTCTGCTTTTCTCACTTCACCCTTCAGAGTTGAAATCTCTCCAAGTTATTTCCACAGTCAGTGAGCATTCAATTTTGTGAACAAGCCAACATTTATTCAACCATTCCCATACTGATAGGCACTTTTTTTTTTTTTTGCCATTTTTGTTTGGTCACTAGATTAATGAAGCAATATACATTGCTTTGAAAATTAGGAGAAAAGGGTAAAATTATTTTTCATCATTTATAAAATCATTTTAATATTAGAAGAAAAGGATAAAAATTGTGTCTGCTGATAATACAACTGTATGCCTGGAAAATCCAGAAGACTTTAGCAAAAAACGAATGAAATTAATAAGGGTAGTTGATCAGGTGACTAAGTATAAGCCTGGTACACAGTCAATAGTGTCTTTCTATGCTAGGCATATATGCAGGAAAAGTAATCAATTCAAAGTAGCAACTAGATGAAATAAGGTTCTTAGGAAAAATTTGACATTAAAAAGCATTATATCTATAATACAAAAACTATTAGATCATAAAGGACATAAAGTATTATAGGAATAAGTGAAACTGTATTTTTGGATGTAAGACTTAATGTGATAAAAACATGGTTTCTCCCATAATTAATATAAAATATATAATAACTATATTTAATTCAATTCCAATTAAAATTCCAATTTTTGTTGTTCTTTTGAAACATGATAAAATGATATTTGAGATAACAGGGGGGAAAGGCTAATAGTATTTAAGAAATGTATAAAGAGGACTAATGAGAGGGATCCTGCTTTGAAGATGTCAGAAGGCATTATAAAGTTGATGTACACAAAGTAAGACACTGACATATGTTCCCTAATCCTCTTGCTAAGCACAGCTAAAAACTGTGGACAGTATATACAAAACAAACATAAGAAGACTCTGAAAGTTAGGGAAAAGAAACCATGGGTTAGGGACCTCAGGATCCAAAGAATAATGCAGTGGAGTTCTCTGCATTCTCTTTTTGCTTTGCATACTCCAGATTTAAAGTTGAAGGAGCCAGCAACCCCAAAATTCTCAGAAGTCCCAACAAGCACAGACAACCCCCACCAAGCCTGCATTTTCTAGTGAAAGGAACAGGAAAGGGGAAGACTGGCAAAGGAAGAAGGTATTAGTCAACTACTGCTCTACTCCCACCAAACACTATAGAAAACACCCAACCCTCACCGAGGAAGGTAGACAGTCTAGATTTCCACACTTGCCAGGCTATACAGGACGTGCCCCTATCCCCCCATGACCACCGCCACCATTATTAGAAAAGACTATGTAGGAAGCTAGCAGTGACCCCCCCAATTCCACCTATGGTGTCAGTGGAGATCTTGTGGGAAACCTGGACTTGCACCCCTCAACTGGCAGTAAAGAAACATCACGCTCACTTCCCACTGGGAGGCCAAGTGGAGGGTCAGGACTTTCACCACTTTTGCCTGTGATGTCAGTGGAGGACGTGCAGGGAACATTCAGGAGGTATTCCTACCCTCGCAGCCAGGAAGAAATGATCCAAGGCCTAGTGCCAGAACCCCAGCCTCACACGGCAGTCATGCAGCATCCCACCACCCCCACCTTGGGTGCTAACAAAGGCTGAGTGGAAAACTTGGACTTCCACCCCAACTGAGCAGCAACTACACAATGCACTCCCTTGCCCTGCTGGAGCAATGTCAGACAAACCCAACCTAAAACAGGAAGTTTAACTAAGATGAATGGTCTCAACATAATACCCAAAATGTCCAGGTTTCAACTGAAAGTCACTTGTCATATTAAGAACCAGGAACATCCCAAAGTGAACGAAAAAAAGGCAATCAACACCAAGATGGCAGAGGTACTAAAATTATACAAAGATTGTAAAACAGCCATCATAAAATGCTGAGGGGGCGCCTGGGTGGCTCAGTCAGTTGAGCATCTGGCTCTTGATTTCGGCTCAGGTCATGATCTTGGGGCCCTGGGACTGAGCCCCTTATCGGGCTCCATGCTCAGTGTAGAGTCTGCTTGAGGATTCTTTCTCTCTCTCTGCCTCTTTCCCCACTCATGCTCGCTTGCTCTCTCTCTCAGACAAACAAATAAATATTTTTTAAAAATGAAATCAAATGCTTCAGTGAGCAATTATGAACAAGCTTCAGAGAAAATGAAGGAAACAAAAAGTCTTAGGGAAGAAATAGAAGATATAAAGAATCACCAAGTAGAAATTTGGAACAGAAAAATAGAGTAACTGAAATTAAAAACTCAATGGATGGATGGGCTCAACAGAATAGAGGGATCAGGGCCAACATTTGGTGAACTGCAATGGAAGATAGAACAGTGAAGCTTACCCAGTCTGAACAATAGAGGGAAAACTGACTGCAATTTAAAAATAAGCAGAACTGCAGGGACCTGTGGGACTATAACAAAAGATCTAACATTCCTGTTATCATAATTCCTGATGGAAAGAGGAGGGCAGTCCTGAAAAAATACTAGAAAAAATAATGGCTGAAAAACTCCTAAATTTGGTAAAAGACATAGAACTACAGATTCTGGAGGCTGAGAAAACCCCAAATAGAATAAACTCAAAAATCCACAAGACACATCATAGTCAAACTTCTGAAAACTGAAGATGAAGGAAACAACTTGAAAGCAGCAGGAGATTTGACACCTTACCTATAGGGGAAAGTCAGCTCCAGTGACAGTGGATTTATCATCAGAAACTATGGAGGCTACAGAAAGTGGCACAATTTTTCAAGTGCAGAGAGAAAGGAAACATCACAAATTCCTATACCCACTGAAAATATCTTTCTGGAATGAAGAGAAAATCATGATATTCACCAATGAAGGAAAATTAAGAGAATTTTCACCAGCAGACCTACATAAGAGAATGGCTAAAGGAATTCTCTGAACATAAAGGAAATGATAAAATAATGAATATTGAAGATCAAGAAAAAAAATAACATGGGAAGCAAAAAATACAGGTAAATACACAATGCTTGACCACTCTCTGATGTGGCTCTAAATGTCAAAAGAAGAAATGTTTAAGACAATTACATTATAAAGAAGGGAAGAATAAAAAGTCATAAAAGAGGTGAAGTGTTTCAATTTTATTCCAATTGTTAAAATGATGAAACAAGTAGACTATGATGGATAGATAGATAGATAGATAGATAGATAGATAGATAGATAGATAGATATACCTAGAGTGACCACGGAAGGAGATACACAAAGACATATACTCAAAATTTCTATAAATGAAAATGGAATGCTAAAATCTGTTAGTGAAATCCATAAGAAGTCAAACACATGAAAGGTTGTCCAACATTGTTAGCCATTAGAGAAATGCAAATTAAACTTATAGTATGTCATTAGACACTATGAGAAGGACTAAAATAAAAAACAGTTGACGGGGCGCCTGGGTGGCTCAGCCGTTAAGCGTCTGCCTTCGGCTCAGGTCATGATCCCAGGGTCCTGGGATCGAGCCCCGCATCGGGCTCCCTGCTCTGCGGGAAGCCTGCTTCTCCCTCTCCCACTCCCCCTGCTTGTGTTCCCTCTCTCGCTGTGTCTCTCTCTGTCAAATAAATAAATAAAATCTTAAAAAAAATAAAAAACAGTTGACAACACCAAATGCTGGCGAGGATATGGAAAAACTGGACCACTCATGGTGGGAATGTATAAAATGATACACACACTCTGGAATACAGTTTGGGAGTTTAAAAAATAAATAAAGACGTGGCTACTATACAACAATCATGCTGCTGGGCATTTATCCCAAAGAAAATGAAAACCCAAAGAAAACAAATGCCTGTACATGAATGTTTATGGCAGTTTTATTCATTAGAGCCCCAAACTAGAAACCACTCTATTCCCTCAAAGGGTGAATTGTTAAACTGTGGTACATGCACACCACCAACGTTATACAGCAACAAAAATGGAATGAACTATTGTTACACAAGAACCTGGATGAGTGTCCAGGGAATTATGCTGAATTAAAAAACAATCCCCAAAGGTTCTATACTGTATGATTCTACCAATGTAACAATCTCAAAATAACACAGTTACACAAATAGAGAACAGACTAGTGGTGCCCATGGGTTAAAGAGGGGGTTGGGTTGAGAGGCAGGTGGGTGTGGCTATAAAAGAACCACAGCGGGGCACCTGGGTGGCCCAGTTCATTGAGCATCCGACTCTTGGTTTTGGCTCAGGTCATGATCTCAGGGTCCTGAGATCTAGTCCAGTGTCCTGCTCCACGCTCAACACAGCATCTGCTTGAGATTCTCTCTCCCTCTCCTTCTGCCCCTCCCACTCGTGCACTCTCTCTCTCAAATAAATAAATAAATCTTTCAAAAAAAAAAAAACAACTTATGGTCTACCCCTATGAATTTGCCTGCTTTCTAGGATTGACAAGGCCCTATGAAAACATGATGATCCCAGGGGTTTGAATGCAGAGGAGGGCAATTTCCCAAACAACGGGAGTGCAGGGTAGACAATAAAACACATCTCTTCCCTTGGACTAGTGCCTTTTTACTCATACTATCCTCATCACTGGGTTCAGTCAGACCTTTTTGGGTTTATTCTTAATACCATCCATGCAATAAGAAATCCAGGGTACCACACCATGGACTTTTTTTTGCATTTTCCTGATTGATTTGCATTTTGTTTTAATTTGCATTTTCCTGATTACTATTAGAGTTGGCTTTTTTCAAATATGTATTAGCCATTTGTAGTTCTTTTGCTTGAATAACCAGTTCATCTTTTACCTTTTATTCTGTCAAGGTCTACTTTTTACTGATTTATAAAAACTCATTGTATATTAGAAATGTTAATCCTGCATAATATTTTTGTGGTAAATATTTCTTTAAAATAATTAACTTTGTTTTCAGTAATTTTCATTGTCCAAATAGTTTAAATTAGATGTAGTCAACTATGTAGATGTTTATCCTTGCAGCTTTTGATAAGTTCTGGGTTTAGACCACCAATTTATTAAAATATTTTATAGATTTTGTTTATTCTGTGTAGATTTTTATTTAGTCCTTTTATTCTTTATACATATAATTAAATAACCTCTGAGGTTGAGATAAAACCTTATTTGGCCTTCAAAAATGGCCTAATCTCATTTATTTTAGAATAGTCCATCATTGTTCACTAATTAAAATGCCATGATTTTCCAAAACCAATATCTCAGATATCTAAGAGTCTCTTCTATTTTGTCAGTTTATCTTGCTGTTCCTAGGCCAGTACTGTTTATGTCTTGTAGCTTTAGGGGTCATTATAATTTGGACCACAGCCGAGCACATTTTGTATTTAACATCTTCCGGGCATTTGTTTCTGCTTTTTCATTTCCCCATGCTGTTAAAACCTGTATGTCCAAATCCTCTCCATCTTTAATGTGCAAATCAAAAGCTGCCTTCCTGAGAAAACAGTTTCAGAGCCCAGGGTCAGTGTAAGATACTCCTGGGTTTAATCCTTGCTTCCTGAGTGAATTAAGCAACTCACTTTACTTTTTTTTTGGTTTATTTGTTTTTGTTTTGTTTTTATTTTACCTTCATGAAAGAGGAAACATAAAAGCACCTACATTACACACACTGGTTGCAAAAATTAATTAAGAGAATATATTTAAGTGCTTTGCACAATGCATGGCACATGATAAGTACTCAATAAATACTGACTCCTCATAATATTACTGCTACTATTACTCATAGCAGTATTATTTCCTTAGTTATGGTTAATCTCTCTGTACTTCTGTTCCCATAATACTTAGTGCTTCTATTTGCACACTAATTATATTCTGCCTTAAGCCATTTTGCTTTTTGAAATTGTCTTCCTCTCACACTAGACTTTAAGCCTTGTCTTTGCCTAAAGACAGATTAAGCTCTTTAGCACAGAGCACAGGTCTTAATATAAGCAGCAGCTTAATAAATGGTAAAGTAAACTACACTGATGGTATGGTTAGGTAACGACTATTTTATCCATCTTGGGAAAATATGCTTAGCGATTATAATAAATACAATTCATTTCCTCTTTAGGCCACTGCTCTGAATATGACCCTGTCTTCCAGGTGCCTGAGATGAAAGTCAGACTGCAATGGGGAGGTGGGGGGGTGGCAGGTAACTCACTGGGAGGAAGGGTTAGGGAGATGGATGGAATCAAAATTTTGTTCTCTGAGGGAGGCTCCAACTCTTCATAGAAGAAATGCCTTCCTCGGAGGAAAAGGATGTGAGGGCCATCCAATATCCTTCTTATCCCCAAACTTTGTGACAGAAAGAGGGCATGCTGCCTGCAGAAGAAGGGGCCAGGGCCTTTGAGAGACAAAATGGGAGCTGGGCTCCATTCTAGAGCACTCCCAAAGCTGGCCTGATCTCAGATCACCCCTGAATCCAGGGCTCATGAGGCTTCAGCTCAAGGAAAGAGATGTAGCAGGAAGAACAAGGGATGAGACAAGGAGGAGAAGGAAAGGGAGCGAGGGTGAAATGGAATGATAAAGTGAGAAGAACAATTGGACCAAGAAGGAAGTGGAGTCAAACTCTGGGATCCTCTCAGCTCAGACCTCCGCATTAGCCAAAGGACTCACTCTCTGTATTCTGCCAGGCTAAGTTGTGGTTGTGATGAGCACTGGGTGTTATACACAACTAATGAATCATTGAACACTACATCAAAAACGAATGATGTACTATATGTTGGCTAACTGAAATAATAATAAAAAATAAAAAATAAAACAAATAAATAAAACTTTATCAATGACACCAAAAAAAAAAAAAAAAAGGATGACAACACAACGATGCTTGCTGTCTCACTCTGACTCATGCCTACCCTTTGGGATTCTTCCTTTGATTCTAGCTGCTACCAAAGGCCTAGGCAGAAGCAAAAAATAATTGTGCCCCAGTTATGACACTGATTGGCTCAAACCAGCATCTTTTAGTTTTCTTTTTTTTTTTTTTTTTTTAATTTCCACGAGCATTTAGTGAGCAGTAACTTGGACCTGATGTGGCACTGGGGTCTGGGAGGATTCCAAGCTGATGCAAAAACCCGTTGGTGGCTCCCAAACTGAGCAACATGAGGGTAGCCAGGAGGTATTAGGGATAACTTTAAAACAAAGGTAAGAAGCCAAAAGTTATTTTAAAACACTGATATATTTAATTACTATATATTTAATAGAAAATTATGATTATTATAGTCAATAGATGAAGGACAGATTGGGAAACTACTTATAACAGAGATATGTGATAAAAGGTTAATACCTCTAATATGATAAAACTTACCTGAAATTTACAATAGAAAAACAAATATCCAATAGAAACATAAATACAAGATAAGAAGGGATGCCTGGGTGGCTCAGTTGGTTAAGCACCCAACTCTTGGTTTCAGCTCAGGTCATGATCTCATGGGTCGTGGGATCAACTCCTGCATCAGGTTCCCTGCTCAGAGGAGAAGTCTTCTTCCCCTCTCTCTCCTTCTGCCCCTCCTCCCACTCATGCACTCTCTCTCCCTAAAATAAATAAATCTTTAAAAAAAAAAAGACACGAAGAACAAATTCGCAGAAGAGAAAATTGCAAACGATCAATAACCACGTTAGAATACGCGACTGCTCTAGGATTAAAGGAAAAACAAGCTAAAATAACAATCTCTCCCCATGTTCATCCGGGCTTGAGCAATCACAGGCCAAGTGCAGGGGGAACTTGGGTTTCTTTGCCAGGAGAGCTCTTTTAAAAGCTCTGGATTTCTAGTGTATTTGCTCCTCGCCTTAAAGATCTGGTCAAGTCTTAACTTTCAACTGAGATGGGTGGAGTAGGGGGGTGGGGATTGGCCTCTGGGTACTAGATGTAGGTTCTTTTCCTATCCCTCCCCACCACAGTGTTCAGGCGCCACCTCACTCTTGGTCTCAGCAAGTGTGAAGTGCAGGCTAGGAAGGGGAGGCACCTCCCATCTGACTCTTGTAAAGCAGTATGCTGAGGGCCAGCTTTATTGCTCCAGGCAGAGAATGTGGAACTGCAACCAGTTGGGCAACACCTGGCTGGAGTTGCATTTTCATGAAGTGTGGAGGAGGCAATCCTGGTCATCCTGCACCCCAATATTATCCTCTTTCCCACATCCTAGCTACATCTAACTATCTTAGCTTGGGGACAAGCTTTTCCAACCCTGAAAGGCTGCAGGTTATTTTAATCCCAGCCGATTTGGATGGCAGGCTTCAGACACAGTCTCTCTCAGTTCTTCCTACCTGAGGTCTCTTTCTCCTCAGGCCAGAATCAAAGCAGGCACCTCATTTTATTGGAGGGTCTTGTGGTAGCTGATTTCCAAATAGGCTTGTCAAATAATCCATATCACTAGGTCTTGTCGCCCTTATGTGGTCCTCTCCCCTAGAACCTGGGCTTTCCATTTGGTTCTCTCTTAACCTAGAGTCTACAGTGCAAGTGACCCTTCATGACTTCCAAGGCTTCATTATAAGCAGTCTTTCAAGTTATGCCTGGGCCTCTTTGAATGCTCAGAATGTTACCTCTTGAAAGTCAGCCGTCATGCTTTGAGAAGCTCAAGCCACATGAAGAAATCACATGAAGGCACTCTGGTCAACAGCCCAGCTGAGCTTGCAGAAAGCAACCAGCATCAGTGTTCAGCCCTGTGAGTGAGCTGTCTGCATGTCCAACCCACTGAACCTTCAGATGACTGCAGACCCTCAGACTGCAACTTGACAGAGCCTAAGCAAGAACCACTAGGCTGAGTCCAGACAACTCACAGAACCATGACAGATCATAATAAATATGTGTTTTCAAGCCACTGAGCTTTGGAGAGGTTTGTGACATACAGTAGACAACCAGAACAAGCCTTATTAAAGGCCGCAAGAAGTGGCCAAATCAAGTTCCCTAGTGCTACAACCTTGAAAGACAAAGGGTCTGAATCACAACAACAAACACATGACAATTCAACCAGTTAATTCAGGACTGCACAACAAGGTGTGCTCATACCACTTCCTGAAATAGACGGTTTTCCCCTCATGACCCTTCTTAATCCATCAAGTCGGTCAGCTCCATATCAGTGTGAACACTTCCAAGTCCTGTTTTTGGTACCAAATTCTACATTTGGTCCTTCCAATTGAGAGGAGAAGACTCATTACAAAATGGCTTATGAAATAGAGCAACTTACTGGTTTATATCACTTAAAAGGGGCAGACTTGGATATTTCTGGCTCCAGGAAGAATGTAATACTGGACTCACAAGATAGCCCCTCTGCTTTCTCTGGATCCATTTCCTCTTTAATCTCCAGACTGGGCTCTCAGTGGCTTCAGACTTACCCTCATGTCTCCAGCAGTTACAAGTGTCATGTAATAAGGAATGTTATGCCACGAGGTAGATTCTGGCCCCTCCATTTACTAACTGTGTGGCCTTCAGCAAGATAATAGAAACCCTGGCTTTGGGGTGCCTGGGTGGCTCAGTCGTTAAGCATCTGCCTTCGGATCAGGTCATGATCCCAGGGTCCTGGGATCGAGCCCCACATTGGGCTCCCTGCTCAGTGGGAAGCCTGCTTCTCCCTCTCCCACTCCCCCTGCTTGTATTCCCTCTCTCACTGAGTCTCCCTCTGTCAAATAAATAGATAAAATCTTAAAAAAAAAAAAGAAAGAAACCCCGGCTTTAATTTCCTTTCTGTAAAATGGAGGCAATAATGGCAGCTATCCCATAGGATATACATAAAGTACTTAAAACTATGTCCACCATTGAGTGAGGCCCTTACAAGTGCTAGTGTTGGTGGTGGTGGTGGTGGTAGGATTAGTGGTACAGTAGCAGCGGCAGTAGGAGAGATAGTCTCTCCTACTATCCAAGCACAGCAGAGAAAAGAGAATCTCTGCTCTAGCATTCTGTGAGATTCCTTGGCTCCCTTTGAATTTCCTGAATGCATTAGAGGTCCTGCAGGTGGGATACACCGATTGACTCAAGGCGCTCAGAGCCACACCTAAAGCCACACCTTGTGAGTCCAACCTGGCTGCCAAAGAAGATCTCTGCCAGGAAGGGAAATGGGGGTGATGGATTCCAGAGAGGCCATAGACATCCCCTAGTAAGGGAAACTCTCAGTACTCGGGCCTCACTGCCATACTGCTGAGCCCACCTTGGGAATGCTTCGCCATCTTCCCCCAAAGGCCATTCATGAAAAGGCTGAACTGAATCCATCTGATTTGGCACAAGAGACTCTTCTGAGCATCTCATTGTGTGGAGACAGTGCTCTTTGCAGAGATGGGACATGGATGAAGCACCAGGGGAGCCTGTCACTCTGCTTTCCTCTCACTGACTCCTTCTCCCCACAACAAAACTTCCCCACGCCCGTGTAGACTCTGGGATGGGAACCTGCCTTCTGAGGTTTCTGCTAGGACCACAAACATCCCCTGTGTAGGACCTTCCTCCTGGGGTGTGAAAGGAGAATGTCTAAGTCCTAAATTCTCCAAGTGCCAGACTTCAGGTCTTTCTCTCTCCAGAAGCCATTCTCCTAGTGGGTCCAGGTGGATTTGTATTTTTCAGAGCAAAACCGATTCAAGCAATCTGTAGCCCATAAATCCCCTCCCTGTGGTGTAAGGAGAAAACACCACGATACAAATGATACATGTTGTTTCTTGGTCTCAATAAAACATTTGTCTCTCTTGTACGTAATTAATTGTTAATTGAAAGTATGATGAATTATAGCTGCCTATAATTAATTTAGTAAGAGACTTTGGTGAAATATGACTCTGAGCCTTTCTCCAGACCTATTTTTGTTTTAGAAAGAATTGGATTCTGTGTGAATTCTTCTGTGGCCTGCTGTGTTTTAAACATGACGGATTGGTAGGGTGGGTTAGGTGGGGGGAAAGGCATGGATGGTAGCATAAGAAAAGGATGGCCTCACTGGAGACAGCATCTGGTGTTTGGGTTATCCATCTCTCCCGCACAAGGGTGAGTGGCTCCTCAATTTTGAAGGATGAAGTCATCCATTTGGGTAGCCACATAGGCCCTGGGAAGGAGCAGAGAACCCACCTCAAGCCTCAAGCTGGGGGCAAAAGTCTTCAGCTGGGTTATCTTAGGGTTAGAGACAGAGGTGTCCCATGAGGGCAAGGGCAATCTGATCTTTTCTGGATATCATCTTGGGATAAGAAGGTAGTCTGGTCCAGAGTGTGGGTATCTGAAGGGGCTCCACTTTGGTCCAGATGGATTACATAGGGCAGAAAAAATGCCCCTGAGGACAAATGCCCCACTGTCTGGGACTCACCCCTGAGGTCCTGTGACTTGATTTTATAACATCTCACAGAGGGCCTTCAGAGGGATAATTGCTCAGGATTCCGAGAACACCCTGGCCAGCAGCTACTTACCTCTGCCTGAACTACCTCTGGTGACCATGAGTGGACCACCCCCATCCCTCGAAGCCTCCTTTACCCTTAGAACTTCCAGACAGGGAGCTGTGCCAAGGAGCAGGCAGAAAATGGACTATTTTTCTCCACAGTTTATCAATAGCAGTGTAATTAAAATGTCCTTTGATTTTTCGAGCTATCAATATCTTTTGTTTCTCCCCATGTTGCCTGCATGTTGATTAGGTCCTTAATTTATGGAGTTTCTCGTCTGGTCAGTTCCATTCTCCTCTGGCTCACCATCCATTCTCATGGGCCCTTCTCTATCTGAGGCCTTTTGCAGGTCTCATGTCCATCCCCCCCCCACCATCAACACAGCTCCTCCTCATTCACAGCCAGCACTCCTGCCTCGACTTCCCCATCCTCTCCTCTTCTGCCCTATCCTCACTTCCTCACCTCACAGCCCCTTACACCCCTCCGCTCCCCATCCTTATACTCCCCTTCCTCATCCTCACATCTGCTTTCTATGGAAAACTCACCCCCCACACAGACTCCATCATATCACTGCATCTGGAGTGATTTTACTCCTTCTCTGTCTAAATAGAGATAGATCATCTACATTCCTGCTCGACCCAGAGTTTTCTCTGCCTAAATGTCTAAAACTTGGAGACTGATTCCTGCCCTTTCATCAGGGGACCATGCAAGGAAACAAGGAGCGTCTGTACCTCTGGGGGTAGGGGAAAGCCTGAATGATTCCTGCTCTCCTAGGCCCATCTTTCCAGCTGACTCCTGGGACATTCGGGAGCCAGAGAAGGATGCATATGTCATCCTTTGGTATCATTACAGTCCCCAGAACAGCCCTGGATGATGACGAATGAACTAGACGATCCATGTTGCTGGAGAACAATCCTTTGTTTTGTCTTATTTTGAAGAGAAATGCACTCTGTGCCCTTACTATCTTCCTAAGCAGAGAAGCATTCCAAACATCAATAATCACAGTTCACATAAAGCACAAAAATTCTATTTCCACCAAGCAAAAGTCAGAAGTGAAAGGGAGAGTGTGAGTGAGAAAAATTTGAGCCAGGTGGCTTGAAATAAGGAGACATGATAAACAGCCTTGAAGACTTCTGGCTTAAAATGATGGCTGGGAGCAGCTCCCAGCACAGCCTCTTCCAACCTCTCACTAAAATACAGATCAGAACATGGGGAAAACATGAAAACACAACATGGTAAATGAAGCTGTGCAGACCGGTGCTTGAGACTGAAGAGAATGGACTCTAATGGGGCTGGAGATAAAGCGGAACTGGGAAAATCCTACTAAGGTGTGCATCAAAGGAAAACCCCACTTTTATGTCATAAAAGAAAGGCCACCTTCAAAACTGTAGGAAGAAAATGAGCGTCTTCTCTCCTGTTTGTTTTCTGATTCAGAGACCTGAGTACAACCAGAAAACTGGGAAACAAACCAAGTCTTTCCACAGAAAATGGTGCTCTGTAAAGTAGGCTGAGCACTGATCCAATTTCCCTTCACCCTGACAGGTATTTTTAACACAGAGGTAAAAAAAAAAAAAAAAAAAAAGCAAATTCCAAGAAAATATTGAAGCAAAACTGTAGCGACAGGAAACTGATGTTGCCAGTGCATTCTGGGAAATATGGTACCCACAAGTAAAGTGTTGTAAATAAAAACTGGGATGCAAAAGACACTATAATCAAAGCCTGCTGAAATCCTAGTCCTCATTGCCTCATTGTGCATGGTACTAGGGGTATGAGAAAGGAGTCCCTTCAGTAGAAAAAATAAATATCATGGAAAAATACTGACATAAGCACCTCCACCTCATTCTAGCTGTAGATATAAGATGGGGATTTAGGGCCCCACTCAACAACCAAGTGCAATCCACTCAGCTAGCCAGTTTAACACCTCTGTTCTACAAAGCTGGCTACCATGAAATGTCATGTGAAAGATACTCAGAAGATAATGAATTATATGGGAATGCTATAATTCTCAGGATTCGCTGTCACTTCTCTCTTGCAGACTCTGCTCCTGGGAATGTAGTACTTATGACTTGTGCTATCTACCCCTCCCAGCATGAATGCACCTGGGGCTGACCCTCTCCTTATTCCTGGCATGGCAGAATGTATAGAATTTGTCTCTGACCTGCTCCAGCTATGAGATGTGGGTTGTTGGGCAAACCAAGGGGAATGACACCGTGTAGCGCAGTGAGGAGAAAAGGTATGAGAATAAAAATGTCCCACTGAGCCCAGGAATGGTGGCTGAGCCTGCATGTTAGATGGCTGCTCTGGGCTGAACCACAACAGCACTTGTGCCAAATTCTCTAGGTAATGAGGAAGAAAGGTTAAAATAGCCTGAAATAAGACAATAAACAAGACAGTTGTAATAAAGAGGGCTATCATTTTTTAAAAGGGCCTCACTATTGAGATCCTGATTAACTCTAACCCTGTCCCAGCAGCAGCCCTAAGGGAGATCATGCAAGATCAGCAATGATCACATTAGCACGTCATGGTACAAAACCCAAACTCTCCCCGAGTCTGGGGGCAGGCGTTAGCCCCTACAGCCAGGACAAGAACAAATGTTCTTTCATCAAGAACAAACAAGGGAGGAATCGTGTGGCAAGCAGCAGGGATGAAGGGCCTCAGATCCTGGAGAGACCGCACAGCTCTTGAGTAGAATGACTTTCCACCTGGAAGCCAAACCGGATCCCTGAGAGGAAAAGAAGCAGGGAGCTTGGGGAATTCTCTTCACCACGGTATTTAGAGTTAGCCTACACCTTTATACTTCCTCCCAAAATGGTAGGCCCATAGGAGTCTGAACTGCAGTGAGAAGAGTTCTTTCTTCTACAAACGAACGAGAGGAGCTCCAGCACCCAGGCTCCTTGGAGGTAGAAATCCATTTTGATCCTTTGGTCCAGAATCACGAAACCCATCTCCATCTCACCAGACAGGTAAGAATATAGGGATGCAGGAATGCACAAGGGCCCCACCTCGAGACAGCTGTGCTGGGAACCCCAGCCTCAGTCACCTCTGCTGCTGCATCCCTGTGCTTGAGAGCCCTCTGTTTTAATGCCTGATCACAGGGATTTTTATAATTGTCACCAGTGTTACGGAGGTTAATCTGATGCAATGGTTTTCAACCCTGATTAAATGTTAGAATCACCAGGAGAGCTGTTTAAAAAAAAAAAAACAATTCCCAAACCAACTAAATCAGAATCTCTGTGGTAGGGACCCAGGTACCTGTATTTTCATAAAGCTCCGTATGCACAGCTAGCTTTGAGAAACACTCTCCTGGAGCTAACCTCTCCTACTCTGCCTCTTCTGGTCTTCCAGCCTGTGCCATACAAACCTTTCTTAAGGCCACTCTTATCTAACAAAATGTGCATAAGAGGAAGCTTTTGCATTTGGGGTTCTAAGCACTAGTTAACCTACAGTCCCATATTACTCTCTCTCATTATTATTTCATGATATTGTCCCACATTATTGTTCTATGTTATTTTTCTAGGTTAATGCAATCCATTTTATCATTCTATGCCATTATGAATTTAGCCAAAAAGTGGAGCTTGAATGAAACACACACACACACTACATAGCCATTCACTCTATTTTGCCTCAATTTTCTTCGGAGAGCAACCAAACCAAGAGCTACTCGTAAAATGTGGAAGTAAAGAAACTTGTGCAATCTGAGAAAATTGGAGATATGACAAAATTAATTAGGAATGTGTAGGTTGTAATTTACCAATCTGTCAAAAATTTCTTAAAAAACAATTTAAACTGTAGTTAACAGGACCCATAACTACATACTAGAAAATCTGGTTTCTTTTCTGTCTTTTAAATAACTTCATCTGTTTAATGCTACAGCTTCCCTTGCCGTGTTCTCCCCCCTCAGGAGAATTCAAGTCACTTATAGAGAAACCAATAAATCTCAGATTTCTTTTCAGTTTGCTCTCCCTACCTGTCCAGGTCTGTCCAGAGATGTGGTTGGCAGAATCGTGACCCCTGAAGCCATCCACATCCTAATCCCTGGAACCTGTGACTATGTCACCTTAAATGGCAAAGGGACTTTGTAGTTGAGATGAAGGTAAGGACCTTGAGATGGGAAGATTATCCTGGATTATCTGGGCGGGTCAACTCTAATGTCATGAGTCCTTAAAAGTGGCAGAGGAAGCAGAGAGGAGGGGCAGTCAGACAGCTGCAATGTGAGAAAGACATGATGAATTCCGAGAAGGAGGAATTGGGCCACAAGCCGAAGAATGCAGTAGCCTCTAGAAGCTGAGAATGGTCCACCATTTACAGCTAGCAAGAAAACAGGGCCTGGATCCTACAATAGCAAGACACATGTTGAATTCTGCCAACAACCTGAATACGAAAGAAAATGGATCCTTCCCCAGCACCTCCAGAAACTAACTCCTTCCTGTCAACACCTTTACTTAAGTCCAGGGAGAACTGTGCTAGGCTTCCAACGTGCAGAACGGTAAGACGCTAACTGCATTGTATAAGCAGCTAAACTGGGGGTAGTGTGTTACAGCAGCAGTAGAAAACTAACCCAAAAGGAAAAGCGAGGAGGGTTTGCAGTGTGACAGATGCGTGGACTGGAATGTCAGCAAAGCTAATATCAAATTCAAAAAAGTCACTTTTTATATTTACAACTTACATTACCTTTTCTTCTCCCACCTTCTCCATTTCTTACCTTTAAGGATGTAGAATGTTTTTGTTGGTTAAAAAAAATAAATTTCTTAGACTCTTACCAATGCCAGGTCCAAGAAGTTATCATCAATTAATATTGCTGATTGGGTGAGAAAACATCCCAATCTCTGCCTTCAGTCTTATTTCTCTTCCCTGAAAATACTAATAAGGGCAAATGGGCAGGTCTGGGCCTGGACAGTGGCCCAATCACTTAGGAGAGAGAGTTTGTGCCTATATACCTGTGGGAACTGCATAGGGGATTCCTCAGAACAGATTATCATTAAATCCCACCGTTGAAACTGAAGGAAGAGGAAAAGACCAGTATTTGTTTATTTATCAATTACCACACCTGTTCTACAAAGGTCCAGGGACTATGCTAAGTGTCTTATGTATGCCATCCTATTTAATTTTGCAGTAATAAGAGAAAGCCAGGAGTATCATATCCATTCTACTACAGAGAAACTGAGGCTCAGGAAGATCCAGTAACTTTCCAAAAGCCACACATAAGATTTGTGTCTTTCCAAAGGGGTCAAGGGGAAACTAACTGTGTCTTAGACTAAAATCCACAAACAAACCAACCTTCTCCCTGAAGGGTATCCAGAAACCTCTATTCTGAATTTATGGATGCAAACACCTATCTGGGGTATAATTTTACCTGCATGAGCAGACAACCAGCCACTGCCATCCCTTCAAGTTCATCACTACTGCTAAATGAATAATACTCTTCAGTGGTGCCTAGTACAGTAGGCCAAGGAGGGGGCTAGGTAACTTACATCCATTATTCTTCGTTCTCACAATAATTTCATTAGGTAGGTAATGTCTCCATTTTCCAGAAGAGGAAACTGAAATTAAGAAAGGAAAGGTATGTTCCCAAAGTCAACAAGCCAATAAATAGCAAGGCAGAGTTTTGATCCTTGTCGGTCTGAGCCAAGATCACATTATCTCCAGTCTTCCACAAGACCAGGCCCCTGAGGATTGGACCAGTGGAAACTTCTTTCTCTGAACCTCTCAGCAGTGGGAGTATTGACAGATTCAACAGTTTTTGCCTACGTCTGCCCTTTGCCTTGAGGACCCCCACCAAGGTTCAGCCATCATGTGAAGTCTCATTTGAAATTATCAGGCAATCCCGATTTCCTACATCTCCCCTTCCACCAGGTGGAAACAAAGTTATGTCCTTGGAATTTCTACAGAGAGCTATGGAGAGAAAAGCAAAAGGACGAATCCATGAGGTGATTATAGCAGTCATTGTATCAACCAAGCTTAATTGATGGACGCTTCAGACTGAGTTGATGCAAACTTTAACACCGTAATCTCAGCTTTCCCAGGATATGCTGCAGGTGATTGCCTTCTTTGAATACAACGGAAATGTTATATGCCTGCATAAAACATGCAGCATTCTGTTTCCAGAACCAAGAGTTCTCTCTGCCAAATACTAAGATCTTGCTAATTGATACACTGTGGTTTTTGGCCAGCCAGTGTCTTATTTCCATAATGTCAGTTGGTGGTTTAGCACACTTTATTTTTTTATGGTTTGCTTGCACTGTTCACTCTGGGTATAGAGCCAATTCATCCACCAGAGCAGTCAGTGTGAATTGTTGGCCACCGAGAAGTGACCTGCAGCTTCTGTATTGATTTCAGATGGAGAGAAGCCAATTATTTTATGGTATTAATTTGCATTATATTTGCCTTTCCTGCTTCAAGAGAGAGAGAGAAGCAATCTATAGGAATACAGTTGGATTCAACCTGTGAGAAAACTCCTAAGCAACAACACTTTAGCAGAAGAACAGGGGAGGAAGCTGCATTGTGAGTAAGAGAATGGAGTCCTCTAGAAAGTCAGGTGGCTCAGTGGTCAGTTACCAGCGACGGTAATAGGTTATGCTGGATTCTAGAAAATTGGGAGATTCTTGTGATAGATTCATTTTGTTCATCTTGTATGATATCTCTTAGTAATATTTCTAAGAAGTTCGTTGTCCATGGACAGGCATAAAGTGAACCTAAGTTTAGTAGCTGCACATTGATGATCTTGTAGGTCTGGGGATCTTTCTTCAAGTTGCCCAAATGAGATACCCAAGGTCATTCCTTTCTGAAGGACACAGAGTCACCAAACACCAGAACCATTACCCATGCTGAGTTAACATGTGTAAAATGTTATCCTGAATATGGTAAGATTGAGGGAATTGATAAAAGTTCCAGTCCTCTCAAAAATTAGTGTTTATCAGCAAGGCAATCAACATGATGATCTAAGCTCTGGATGTACAAATATATCTATATTATCAACATGATTCAGTGGGGAAAGCCATAGCCAATGAAATTGCCACCTTTGGTTGAATTGAGCATAATTTGCAGTGTGTTAGTTTTTTTGTATGATAACCTTGGCTTGTCCTAACAGTTTAGAAAATAAATCTTCATTATACTTTCTGAAGATCAGACACCCATCTGTCAGTTCATTACAGTGGTTGTAGAGAAAACATTTGGAAGGGACGATTTAACAAAATGTAATTCTTGGCTAGAGGGAACTCCCCAACTGTGGAGAAACAGAATGCACTGCATCTTGGAAAACACAGAAGTTGGAAGGAACTCAGAACATTGCTAGAAAGGAAACCAACCTGGAAAAGCCTCCTTACACTCAGAATAGCGTTGCTAAGTCAGTATATACTGAAGAAGAGTGGACAGCTGCCAAATGTAGAGGGACAATAGCTAGAGACATAGGCAGAGGATTCAGAGGTGTTTTGACAGTGATCCTCAATTCATATGTGGCAACTGAAAAAGGATAAATTATGCTGGGTATTGAAAAATAACAGCCAGAGCTGGAGAGAGTATGGAAGGTCTGTCTTTTCCCAGAACCCAAATTGTTGAGGACAGGCAGGGACTTGGGCTCGGGGACTCCTGTACCCAGAATAAGAGCAAATCATTCTAGTAGACATATACTGCTTTAGCCTCCCCAGTACCCATTCTCTCTGCTTCTGAAAAGAGCATCCGGTGTTTTCTTTTGTAAAATCATCCTTTCCCTTGCCTTTGAATATATATTGGGTTGTGCTGATCTCATTTCAGGTCCAAGAATGGGCATGGCATCCATATAGTTATGGATATCAAAGTCAGAGGTGGAGGAGTGTGGTAAACCATGGTCAGGCAAGATCATGGAAAGACCCTAAGTATATGAATAGAAACTCCCTAGACTCTGCCAAAGCAAAGAGGAGGCTGCTTGAGTGCTAATACAGCAAGAATTTGAAGGTCTTGATATCATGCTTGGATCATTGCTTGCTGAGTAATATAATTCTTGCTTTGGATCATAGTAGAAGTTGCTTCTGGGTCCTGAAGTGGCTAGGTGAGTAAAAGACATGTGATCGTCTGACCTGGTGAACATCTCCTCCCTAGGGGTTGCTAAGACTTTGGGCCTGCCTGCGAGCAAAACAGGAACCTCATCCACACACTCACATCCTCCTCTTATCTATATGTGTGATTTTTGTCTGCTTATTTGATGCTTTGGAAATAAAGCAAAGTAAAGCATACCTGAACTGAGTCCAGGTTGACATTTCTGCCAGTCCTTGAACCCAAGCCAAATGTGGTTGAACCTCGCACCATCTGACCATGACGTGTGAGAACCAATCAGAGCTGACCCGTGTCTCCATGGACATAAATAACAACAACCTGGCCTACTGGAAGCCATCCACAATGTCTGAGGGCTGGTGTTCAACTTCTACAAGGTTTACACAGTCGTGGATGAGATGTCCCCAGCTGGCGAGATCTGACAGACCAGCCAGATGCTAGTGGTGATGCAGCTACTGAGGCTGCCATCTCTGCAGTGAGGACACGTGAGCCCCCCTGGCCCCTAGTCCGCCCCAGACACCCCTGCTTCCTTCCTCTTTCTAGGACTGGGACCCACCACCAGCAGCCCCCTCCCTCAGCTGCCCAGGAGGCAGGGATCCAGCTGGGTACAGGCCATAAGGCAGGAGACTGCACCAAACTACCTCTGGGCCCCAGCTGTGGGCGGAGACCACCTTGTGTGTACTGAGTAACCGGACCCCTGTGGTGTGATGCTATCTGCGGAGCCCCCAGGAAATCTGTGGTCCCCACAAAAAATTAAAAAAAAAAAAAGATGAGTTTTAGATGTTGAGTGAAGTAAGTGAAAGAGAAAGGAAGATCCCTCTTCTGTCATTCTTACAGCTCTAACAAGACCACACTATAACTGCTGGGAGAAATCTTGCTGCCGTATTATGAGATCCTGCCAAAGAATGAAAAAGTAAAGAAAAGAATAGGAGATGGTGAGAGATTAGATCCTGATGACATTGTTTGATCCTTTGCCTAAACTCTTCACTTAGATTAAAATTTACCTTTTGCTTAAGTTAGTTTGGGTTCAGATTGTTTTGATTTTCAACAACAACAACAACAACAAAAATCCTAATTTATTGTGATATGTGGACAGTATTTTGGAGGACTTCCTTGACGATCCCGGGGATTAAGATTTCCAACAGCATCAGTTAGGTACTTACTGTTTCTCATCTCTAAGACCGTCCCTCAACCATTCTGTGAGTCTAGACCTGGGAGCCTACAAACTACACTTCCCAGGATTCCTTGCCTACAGTCTTCCTTATAGCTTTGGCTAATGGGAGGCAGGGGTAGGAGACTAGAAGGGAGGTGGAGGGATGAAGGGATTCTTCCTGCTCTAGCCACTATCAGTGGTGCCTTCGGCAGCTGTGCTGCTCCCTCTTGGTGGTTGGAGCACTGGAGTAGGGTACCCCACCATAATTCTGCACACCAGCAGCATGGCAACCCCCTGCCCAGCTCAAGTACCAGCCTCGCAGGGACCCCTCTCCAAGCTACTAGGACAGTTCCGGTGTCCTCACTACTTCTCTTTTGTGTCCCTAGGCCTAGACTGATGAGATGAATGTATGCTTTCATATTATGCCATCAGATATTAGCAGGGGAGCATGGTGGACAGTATTACTCTGGTCATAGATAATTGTTACAATCTCATAACCAATTTAAACCTCCTTTATAAAATGTGGTCTTCTGTTTTTCCCTTTCAGACACTGACTAATACACCAACTACCTCTGCCAAAGCAAGGGACATAGGGAACAGCTTGATGATCTCCAATGAAGCCATGAATGTTAATAGGTACACAGTTCTTCTAGGGAGAGGCCAGTTGGCCAGCTCCTGTCCTGATGACTAGTTCCCAGCTTCATAATTCCCTGGGGATACTCCCCCTAAGGGACACATGGTTGCCTCTGAGTGAAAGCATGCTTATCCATAATTAAAGCACTTATTTACTCCACCTCTCTTCCAAGGGACTGGAAATACTTTGCTTTGCCTTATTCTCCCAAACGGAGAACAAGAATTGTGCAGCGTACAGCTGGTGATGTTGCACAAATTCCAACTTAACCTACTATTCTGGTCATCTACTGCTGCCCAACAACCTCCCCTAAAATTTAGTGGCATAAGATAATGACCATTTTACTATGCTCTCAGAGTCTGCAGGTGAGATATTCGGATCAAGAATAACAGTCTCTGTTCCATAATGCCTGGGGTCCTGCTGGGAAGACTTGTTTGTTTTTGTTTTGTTTTGTTTTGTTTTTATTATGTTATGTTAATCACCATACATTACGTCATTAGTTTTTGATGTAGTGTTCCATGATTCATTGTTTGCGTGTAACACCCAGTGCTCCATGCAGAATGTGCCCTCTTTAATACCCATCACCAGGCTAACCCATCCTCCCACCCCCTCCCCTCTAGAACTCTCAGTTTGTTTTTCAGGGTCCATCGTCTCTCATGGTTCGTCTCCCCCTCCGATTTACTGCTGGGAAGACTTGAATGGGTGGAATTGATTCAAATGTCTGGGCTGCTATCAACTGAAGACTTCTTCACTCAGGTCTAGAAGGTTGGCTCAGAGTACCCACGAGTGACCTCTCCATCACAGCAGCCTAAGAGTAGTTGAAATCATTACATGGTGACTTAGGGCTACAAGAGTAAATGATCTAGAAAATGAGGCAGAAGCTTCATGGCCATCATGACCTAACCTCAGAAGTCACACAGAATGTCTTCTGCCATACCTTCTTGGTTGAAGCATTCAGAAGCCCATCCAGATTCAAAGCAAGGGACGTATACCCATCTCTATGGGACGACTGTCAAAAAACATGCAGCCCAGTCTTAAAACCACCCACCATTCTCTCGGAAAACAGTATAAAACAAAGTTATCCCTTCTTTCTTAAAGGTCATATTTTATTGTATCATCAGTATTGTTCAGGTTTTGCATTAGCTGTGGCTCCGGGGGTCCCTCGGATAACTATGGAGGATAAAGAACTGTTTGCCTCCCAAAGTCTTGGGTAGTTTCACTGACCTTGTAGGACCCTCTGTAAATACAGCTGTATGCAGTGTGACATTTCACCCCTGACGTAAACACCATTTTTTACAAATGATGATACTTAAGCTGTGTTTCCACGTTGCATCATCTTTTAAAATCCCTTCCAAGTTTAGTCCCTCACACCCCCCAAATGATGCACATCCCACAATACAGAGCAGGGTCATCAGTAGATGAGGTGGGTAGAGTGAGCCAAGAAAGCATTGATTGATTAAGAGACATTGGTCTGAGGGAGTCTTGTGACATGATAATAACCTACTGGGGACCCCTTGTAACCTACAGAAGTCACCCATCAGTTTTAGAAAAAAATCCACAGGGGCACCTGGGTGGCTCAGTCCTTAAGTGTCTGTCTTCAGCTCAGGTCATGATCCCAGGGTCCTGGGATCGAGTCCCGCATCGGGTTCCCTGCTCGGCGGGAAGCCTGCTTCTCCCTCTCCCACTCCCCCTGCTTGTGTTCCCTCTTCCGCTGTGTCTCTCTCTGTCAAATAAATAAAAAATAAAATCTAAAAAAAAAAAAAAATAGAAAAAAATCCACAGATTCCCAGTGCATCTGAGGATTCCTCACTAGGGCATCACTCAGACTCAGGTATGTCCTTCACAATGTCCAGCAGCCACACATTAGAGATTTAAATAAACAGTAAGCTTATATGAACCCCACACATTAAATAAAGGGATGTGAAAGAATCCCAGGACTAACTATCTAGCTCTGTTTGCATCACAAATGGAGCCTCTAAGTGTGCTCTAAAATAAAAGAGGCTGTGGATTATCACCATGTGGCACCACCAATAGATAACAAAATGTGGGCTGTTCAAAGACTGTCCACAGGGACAAAGGGGTGAGCATAAAGGCCAAAGCAGTTTGGAATA
Source organism: Phoca vitulina (assembly GCF_004348235.1). NCBI lineage: Eukaryota > Metazoa > Chordata > Mammalia > Carnivora > Phocidae > Phoca > Phoca vitulina. The sequence goes on along the minus strand of NW_022589732.1, from coordinate 23,207,962 downwards.
TCTGCTGACTTCAGACTTGTTCTTATTAAAGAATACTCCCAATGCTATTACTGATCCCAAGTCTAATTTAATATCCTCTCTTTAAGCCCTTCTGATGTGGCCATTATGGAATTTTGATTGATTACCTTTTGATCTTCCCTTTACTTCTAAAATCTGGTTATCTTCAGATCACAATCATGGCCACTGCCTAAATATTGCGATCAAAATTCAAACTTCCCCAAGGTTTTGTAGCATATATGGAATTACAAGTTGACCCCAAACTACCAAAATTTTCAAGAGCACAACCAACAGCTTTATCTGACTGAACCTGCTGCCCCCCATTCCCTTGATCTGCTGCAATGAATGCCCTTTATCTTGCTCTTTTCTTCTCACTTTCCCTTATTCTCCCTTCTCAGACCCCCTCTGCGCCACGTCTGGAGGAGGCTTGACAGGACCAGAATTGGATGGAGGCCAGCTGGAATACAACAGATCTCAGCCAGAGATGCTCAGAAAGCACTTGGAGGTGGGTTGGCAGAGCCAGACATGGTGGAGAAGGAAAAAAATAAAAACTAAAACAGAACAGCTCTGTTCTAGGATAATGTTTTGTTTATCATGCTTTTCCTCCAAGGAGTGCAAATACCTTGCCCAAAAGAACATACTGCCATTCCTGATAAATTGCCAGAAATACTCTCTGCAAGACTCAGAAAGCAAGGTCTCTATTTGTTTCTACGGAAACCTCAGCTTGACACGAGGTACCTCATACTACAGCAATCTACAGACACTAACAAGACCTGACTCATGAATTAGGAGAGAGTGGGAAAAAAGAGAAAGGCTTGTTAGAACTACAAAGAGAAGCTAGAGATATAGCTCTTTGTTCCCAGGCCCTAAAAAGGCATATTGCCTGGCACATGGCGAGTATGGAGCTCCTGGTCATGGACTGAATAATTTCTCATCCTCGCTTCAGTACTAACACATCCATCATGTCTGCGGAAGCGCTCAGCCTTCCCTGCTAGAATCCTGGCACCTCCCTCCGTCTGTCCACAGAGAGACTTCCACCCCTGACACGGCGCAGGCCACACCCACCTCCAAGAGAACACCTAACAGGAAGCAGAGGCTTGGCGACTGCTCCTTGATAGAGCCTTTGGCAGAGTGCCTCCTACGGGCTGCGGCTCTGTGTGCAGGCACCTTCCGCACCGCTTTCACCTCTCAGCTACTGCCTCCCTCTTCCTGTGACAGCCACCTCTGCGCAAACTCCTCTCTGCGCAAACTCCTTGTTGCCTTCCTTGAGGTGCCATCGTCAGGAATGGTCCTCATCACGCCCCTTTGCCCTGGGTCACTCTGCTCCAGGAGCCCAGACACCTCGAGCACTAGCAACATTACTTCTCCCCGTCGCAGGTGGCTGCACCGACCTGCTTCACAACCAGCCTCACACTAATCCTGAATGTGCATTCACCCACTATCCTTAAGCAAGAGAGTCTGTTCCAACACAAGCTGGACCATATTCCCTCCTCACCTCTTTGTGGCTACTTTAACTCCTGCCCCCATGCCTAGACTAATTCCCCACATCCCGCATTAAAGACTAATTCCTTATTTATACTCCACCAAACATCTCTCAGTAGAGTGAAGAGGCATCAGAGTTCACCTTCAATAAGAACATTCTTTGCAAAGAAACACAATGATGGAGCATCCAGGGCAAAGGCTCAGTGTACAAACTCTGGAGAACTGAAGAGGTTTGAACACTGGATTTGACCATGCTGGGTAGGGAGGGTTGGTGAAGAGAGATTTTGAAGCAAAAATTGAATGCCAGCCTCCCTCTTGATTGTAAAGTCCTCAATACATCAAAATAAGCTTTTTCCAGGACTTAAAACAGTGCTTCTTGAAGCTTAATGTGCATCAGAATTACCTGAAGAGCTTGTTAAAACACAGATTATTGGCCCCACCCCCAGGGTTTCTGATTGAATTTATCTAGGGTAGGGGCTGAGAATTTGCATCTCTAACAAGTTTCCACAGGATGCTGTTGGCTCCAGGACCACACTCTGAGCACCACCAGTAGAGAGGCTTGGCTTTTGGAGAAAGAGGCCTTGCTCTTTGGATAAAGGAGAGTCTGTAGGTTAGGAGGATGAAAGAATGTAGAGCCCACCAGGAAAGAAAGCATGGTACCCTCAAACTCTTCTGGGGGAGAAAAAGACATCCATCTTCCATAGCCTCTGCCATGGGTGAAAAGGAATGGGGTAAAGGAGTTGGCATGAATGCCTCCCTCACTCCTCTCTTCCCAGAGAGCATCCTAGAGGTCCTGGGAACCTAGGCATTGGTGTAAAGTCGTTGGCTATCCTCAGTGCTCAAAGCAGAAATCATGGCTTAATAGCTTCTCACAGAGGGCACAGTGTCCACAGCCCAGTGAAATGCACAGCTTATGTTGGTTCCAAGCACCCTTGAGTTGAGGCTCAGATGCTGTGTTTCATGTGAATCACTTTTTCACAACACAAAGCATTCTCTTTAATGCTGGGATTCCATTAGGGTGCGCCTTTTCTTCCTCTAAGGAGAGAGGTGCCTCCTGGATGATCAGGAACACTAAAATGCAGACTCAAATATGGCCTGTCCCCAAGTCCTCCTGTACCTTTAAGGACACAGACTCTGAAAACAGGGCCACGTGTCTGTGATGTGGTAGCCATGATAATGGACTCTGATGCTCAGGGAAATATTAGGTATAGTGAAAACAAGGCTGGTGGTTTTACAGAATCTGAGTTGTATTGCTAAGGAGATAATGGTACAATGCATAAAGTGCAAAATGCAGGATAACAGTGAAAGTCTGGGTTCAATGAAGTAAAAATCAACTGGTAAAAATGGAAACACCAACTTCTATTACCCATTCTCAAAGTATCAGAAGCTCTAATTACTCTCACGTGTTTTCTTTAATTATCTGGAAGATAACATGAGATGAGTCCAGTTTCCTTTGGTGCTTTTTCACTAAGCACCTCTAAGATACTGTGCCAGACGCTAAGGACATGCAGAGGAAAGCAGCTGTCCCTGCCCTCAAGCTGCTGTCTGCTACCTAGATGGGACTGTGCCTCTAGCCTCACTGGTGGGTAGGAATGCAGTGCTATCACTAAGCACACGGGCTGTGGAATCAGAAACAGCAGGTGTTAACGCCGAATCTATAGCTCACTGGCTACGTGGCTCTGAATGATTTGATCGATGTCACTGAATCTCAATTTCCCCACCTTTAAAATAGGGATAATAATTCCTCCCTAACAGGCTGTTAAAGAATCGATCAGAAAATGCTTGTGCAGCACCAAACACCAGACATGACACAGAGCAAGTGAATAAGAGGCATTTTCTTTCTTGGCTTCTGTCCTCGAGGCTGCCTGCCTAAGACTGACATCAAAAAGAAGGAAACTGGCAGCTGCAAGCCCTAGTCCCCATCTACTGGTACCCTGAACACTTAATTGCGTGGAAGAGGTAAAGGGCTTAAGGGTTTCACTATCAAGTCACGCTGGATGTTGACACGATTCTAATCTGCACCTGCTTAGAGACTTGTGCCCCATTTGTTCCTTGTTCAGCTGAGTCCCTGTCTTAACCCGCTCTCCTCCCTATGACTGAGGTCCCATCTCAGTTTTCTACTTGGTCACCTGTGGCCTATGGAAGGACTGACATGCCTGGTTCTTTTGTTTTTCCCTTCTTTTGTACATGAGTCCTGCCTCTGTGGCCCCAGTAATGAGTTCTGATTCACTGACTCATGTGTGACTTCTCAATTAATTTGTGTCTTAATCTAATTGGACGTATCCCCAGACATTGGGAACCACTTGTTCTATCTCAGCCTTAGAGAGAAACAAGACTGGAGAGAGCTCCCGGCTCTGAATCAGATGAAGAAGTTCAGGTGATGGGGCTCCTGGCTCTGGATCAGATGAAGAAGTTCAGGTGATGAGCTCTAGGTAGACTAGAGCCCCTTGTGTAAGAATTATGCAACTTCCTTTGGGTCTTGGCCCTAACCCCCACTCCAGAGAGCCTAATGCTTTCACTAGGAACCTGCCTTCTCGGGGGGCATGACTGGTCTACGCTGCCAAGGTTATCTTGAAGTTAAAAACAGGGGTATCTTGTATACTGTATGTTTTAGGTTTTGATGGTAGACTTTGATAGCACCAAAGTGCCCAGACTCCACCAAAACATGCACCATCCCTAGACGTGGCCTTAATAAGAAAGATTTGGTTAAGCTGAGGTCAGTTGCCTGAAAAAGTAGCAGGGACCATCCTATCTGGGCATGAGGGCTTAGTTTAAATCTCTCCCACACAGAGCCTGAAGGTCCAGGTCCAAAGAAGAGTGAAGGTGGTCCTGGAAAAGTCTTTTCAAAACCATGTACCACTGAAAATGGGATTTCTTTTTTTTAAGAAAATTCTATAAAGAGACCTATCAGCTGTTTGGAGATTCAAATGTCAGGGGGCAAGGTAGAAGCAAGGAAATCCATCAGCAGACCATTGCAAAAGTCCAGACAAAAGAGGATGGTAGATAAGTCTAAGGGGCATGAATGGAGGTAAGGTAAATCCACGGGAAATGTTGCTGCATTGATGATAGAGTAAACATAATTTGCTGTCGAGTTGGATTTATTAGCAAGGAGATGAGTCAATGAGGAAGTCAAGGATTTGGTCTGAGGGCTTTAAAGAAGGCAATAGGTTTTTTATTGAGATGAGGAAGTTTGAGGGAGAAGCATCTATGGAAGAAATCAGAAGCTAAGGTTTAAAAATATTAATTAAGAGTTACATGTTAAGTATCCAAACAGAGATGCGCAACAGGCAGCTGGATACAACAGTCAAATCCAGAGTCTGGAAGCGAGGTCAGAAGTGGAGACACAGAGGCCTGAGCTGTCAGGCTGCAGAGAGTATTTAAAGGCATTGGATTAGATGAGATGGCCGGTGCATGAGCCCGCACAGTAGCAACAGGGTCTAAAAGAACACGTCTCTCACAGCACTTCTGACAGTAAATATGTGGGTTTTCCACACAAAGCAATTCTCTAACTCTCTGCACACACCAACAGACTGTCCTACAATTTAATTCACTTCTGACCCTGACTACCTGGAGTTCATGCAAACCTCACAGATTAAGGGCTCAGTGCCACAAGACTGCCTCCCACTTCCGAGGCTAGTCACACATATTGGGCACCCACACTTCTGTCCAACTTAGCTATTAATCAAAGGTTCTCAGAATGCCCTCCTCAGATTATTGAATTTGTTATAATAGCTCAGAGAACCCAGGAAAACACTGTACTTGCCAGTTGGTTAGAAAGGATACAAATGAATAGCCCGATGAAGAGGTATATAGGGTGAGATCCAGAAGGGCCCTAGCACAGGAGCTTCCATCCCCATGGAGTTGGATATGCCACTCTCCCAGCACATGGAGGCATTCACCAATTCAGACGCTCTTCAAACACAAGTTTAGGATTTTTTATGGAGGCATGATGGTTTATTAACTCAATCTCCAGCCCCTCTCCTCAACTGGAGAATGGAGGTGGGTTAAAAGTTTTAAGCTTCTAATCATGGCTTGGTGTTTCCAGTAACCAGCTCCCATTCTGAAGCTATTCAGGAGCCCACCCAGTCACCTTGTTGGAATAAAGATGCTCCTGTCACGTGGGAAACTCCAAGAGATGTAGAAGCTCTGTGTAAGATGTTCCTATAATATTTATCACTCAAGAAATCACAAGGGTTTTAGGAGTTCTGTATCAACTTTTAGGAGCTCTGTATCCCCTGGGCAGAGGCAAATATATATATAAATAAATAAATATACACACACATACATACATAGTGTATATATATATACATATATACACACATACATATATAGTATATATATAGACTATATATATAATATATATATACTATGTCACAGGGTCAAAAGCATACTCCAACATTTAGAAGCCTAAAAAATGGAGCCCTGATGTTTTAAAATTGGTACAAAAGCTGAGGATCAAGGACAGATTAGGTACTAGAGCTCCACGAATCACAGCACAGACATGCCTCTGGATAATCAGACGCGAGAATCCTACTGATAAAGTACAAGACCAGATAATCTAGCAAGAGTATTTGTTTAGAGATGCCTAAGGCCACAAAATCATGTCCAGTTATTATTAGTGGTAAGAGAATACAGAATCATAAGGGTCTAAACCAAGGATTAAGCTCCTTGGTCTCAGGACCCCATTGCCCTCTTAACACTTATTGCAGTTTTGATGAGGAAGGTACCAGCTATCATTGTTTAACATATTAGAAATTAAAACTAAAAACATAAGCATCAGAACAACTGATGTCATCACTTATCATGTAGCTTCTGGAAAACTCCACTATGTGCCTATGAAAGAATAGATGTGAAAAAGGGAAATAACATCTTAGTGTTGTTATAAAAATATGAAAATGTCTGTGACCCTGTGGACTCCAAAAAAAAGGTCTTAGAGAGCCTGAGGGATCCCCATGTGGCAAACCATTCATCTCAAACAGTGGAAATCGGGTGAGGAATATTTAAAAAATAGGCCAGAAATAATGTGGCTAATGAACTGTGAGGGTGGTAAGGTTAAGTCAGGGGTCTCACATGACACCCAGATTGGGTCTGGGGACTATCTTTACCGTGTTGTCTTTCAGTGAGACAGGGCAATGGTTTCCAAATGTGTCCTGAGACCTTCTTAGAAGGCAGATAATTCAATCAAATAAGTGGCAACCACTACTTGTTTAAATGAAATAGACTGAGTATAAAATGTCATCAATTGTCTTATATACATGTGTACAGATGTATATGAATACTGACCTAAGTTGTGAAACATAGCCCCTAGTGTGAGTCCAGTTTGAGAATTCTTGATAGGGAATACTGGAAAAAAACAGCCTCCTGACTGGGGTCCTTGCCTCTAGTCTTGCCCTCTGTTCCATAATGACTTTTCAAACTGCCAATCCAGATATGATAATCCTTTATATAAAGTTTGCCCATGGCCTCTCTCCCTTTAAGACAAAATCCAAACAGCCTAGCATGGCTCGGAAGGCCCCAGTTGGTCTAAGTCCCACCTACCTCTCAAGTGTTCACTCTTGACATTCTCCCACAAATGCCCTATTCTCAAGTAAAAACAAAACAAACAAAAAACCCAACAAACAACAAAACACATCTTTCAAATCCCAAAATATGTCTTGATTTCTCTGGGGTCCATACTGTTATGTCATCTCTTCTGCCTAGAACTTTCAACATTTAGACCGAACTCATGTTCCAGGATCCAGCCCTCTCTGGCAAGCTGAAGCATGGCTAAATCCTCATCAAACTTTCCTCTTCCCGGGCACACAGGAAAATGTTTCCAGGCTCTCTTGTATCTTAGGTGGAGCATATGACCAGCTCTGGCCAGCAGAATGTAGGTAGAAAGTGATGTATGCCACTTCCAGGCCAAGTGCACAAAATATTCTGTGCCATCCTCCATGTTTCCCTCTTCCTTCTTCACACCACAGATGGAGAGAATCTCTGGGCCTTAGCAGATGTCGTACCCAGTATAATGAGCACATCCCTAATCCCTAGATTTTACGTGAGTCCAAAATAAACTTTTATGGTTTTAAAATATTAAGACTGGGGGCTGTGTGTTTTAGCTACGCTGACTAATATACTGGTTTGACCCTTTAACAGTTACCAGATTCTCTTGTAATTTTCCAGGAATGAAATTGGGAAATAGGCATCCCTCTTAGTCCTAAATTCTGTTTACAGTCTACACTGTTTCCAGTCTCTTTGAACCTGTCCAGAGTCACCAATAAGCCCAGAGAACTGGAAATGGAGCAACGGAAGCCTCTGTTCCTCCAGGGTTTGAGATGACAATGGAGGGAAGTGCTCATTGTTGTATCATGCAGGGCACTCATCCTTGTTCACAGACTCATAGGAAACAAACATAGTTCATGCCAGGCCTTGTAGCCCATGGCAAGAACTTGGAACCGGACATTGAATGAAATGGGGAGGCATTCAGGATTTTCAGCACCAAAATTGCATCATATGACTTAAAGTTTTAAAGATGTACCCAGGCTGCTGTGTTGAGAGTAGACTGTGTGGTGGGGGGAGAGTAAAAAAGGGATACAAGTATGGAGGCCATTGGGTAACTCACAATGAGATTTTAATGGGGATTTGGTCCAAAGAGTTAGCAGTGCAGATGGTAAGAAGTGTCCAGATTCTGGATATATTTGGAAGGTCGAGCCAACTAGATTTTCTGTTGTGATTCACCTAAATGTCAAATCTTACTTCTTCTTACTTCTTACTTCTCTTCGTCTAGCCCCCTGCCCAAATATAATACCCTCAGAGCATTCCCCAAACACTCTATCTGAAATAGCCCTCTCATGCCTGCTCACTCCCCATCTTAAGTACTTAAAATCATATTTTTAATATATTTTGTTGATCTATTAATTGTTCATCTCTCCAAATAAAATGTTCTTTTCTTTAGGACATGGACTGGTCTATGTCCTCCTGTATCCCCAAGAGCCCTAAACCATAGTTGACACTCAAATATTTGTTGTATGTGTAAGTAAACTCATTCAATCAATCTTGTCGGGGCCACAACTCTTGCTACTAACATATCAAGCAACAAATACAAGGCCCTCTTCTGTAGCAAATTTGCTGTGATGCAGATCCATCTCAGTGGTAAAAGAAAGGGGTGACCTGGCCTAAAGCCTGGCCCCAATTTGCTCTATGTGCCTAGAGCCAGAATTTCGCCAACGGGCTCTGCCTCTCCCTATTTCTCATAGATTTTCTTTTCCTCATCCATCTTGCTCAACAACATCAAATAGATTTCCAGTTTCAATATATGACCTAGAAACTTCAGGATTGGAAACCACATTGTAGTACTATTATGTAGGTCTTTTCATCATTAACCAAGCATCTTAGATATATCTGCCACTATCGTCAACCGGTATAGAAAATTAGCAAAAGCCTTTTAGTCTGACCAAAGACTAAATTCTGGATTTAGTCCCAGAATTCTGGATACTGTGGCTTTCATGGCAGAGAATCCCTGATTAATGAAGGATATGTTCTGATTCTCAAAAGGACCATGGCCATTGGCCTCACTGGCAACAGTTTTACTGACAGTTGCAAGGGACACCCTGAGAAGTAAGAGACACGTGGATCCACTCACAACTGGGAAGCCAATAGTGGAGTCTCCTTTATCTGTCACTCTTGTTCATTGTGTGTCACCTCATCAGCTTCAATGAAAAACATCCTTTTCTGAGAATTATTGATGTTGAAAGGACTGCTGAGCTGAGAGCCACAGAGATGTCATCAGAGGAGGAGCTAGGGAAGAAATGACTGCTTTTGTAAGGCTCATTTCACTGTGGTGAGAGTGAGGCAGTTTGATCCACTAAGACCCTTGAAATGAACAATCCAGGTCTTTAACAACCAACTGGCCCTAAGCAGCTGCCTACCCCCCCTCCCCTAACCCCCTGCTTTCTGTCCTGCTCCTACATACATGACCTCTTACAGACTACTTACATCAGAAGCAGGAGTATTTCTTGAGGACTTACTAAATGTCAGTTACTGACATCACTTCTCTTATGCTTTTTAGTCCTATAAAACTCATAGACTAAGACTTTATTGTCCCAATTCCATGCATAAGAAAAGAAAGTTGCTCAGGCATACAAGTACTAGAGCAGTACTGGATTGTTACTATCTAAAAGACCAGGATTTCGACAACTATTCTAAATTATCTTCACCTTAATTATTCTTATAAACTAGTCCTCCAATTTTAGTCTTCATTCTGGCACAGCGTCCCCTCCCAAGGCCAGGCCAAATTCCCAGCATCCCGATCATCTCACTGTGCACCTCTTCCTTAGGAAGGAACATTCAGATTTTTTACCCTAAACCTCTAATAACAGCAGGTTCCCAAGGCCCTTAAGATCTTTGTAATGAAAAACAAAGACTCTCCCCTCTTCAGAATCATCTTGCAGTGTAAAATCCAGGATTGTTGACTACAGACACTATGTTTTACAGCAGATTTCCAGAGCTTATTCACCTTGCATAACTGAAACTTTATACCTGTTGGACAACAACTCCCCATGTCCCCCTTCTCATTCTTACCATAATAATGTAAAGAGAGTGTGGGAGGAATGGAGAGAGGGCAGGAGAGAAGCTTTGGAGACAATGGATATGTTTATTACCTTGACTGTGGTGATGTTTTCACAGGTATATGCACATATCTAAACTCATCCAATTGTTCACATTAAATATGGAGAGTTTTGTGTATCACTTATACTTAAATAAATCTGTTTTTTTAAAAAGACACTATAACTACAATTTTCTTTTTTTCAAAAAGGGGGAAAACAAAGAATCTCACTTTGACTGACAGGGAGAGGATCTGGCCAGAGGGATCATGGGACTGGCTCCCCACCACAGGGACTGACAGAAGTGAGGGAAGGACAGAAGCTTCCAGGATGCAGGTGAGCGGGAGGTTCCTGCTGCTGCAGCTGCAGCTGTCAGCACCCGGCTTGTCATCTGTACCCCCCGAGGTTTCCCAAATGGCCTCATTCCAGGTGTACTTGATCTTGCACACCAGAGCAGACAAAGCCAAAGGCAGTGTTTAAAAAGAATTAGTTTTGTTATGGTATTGCTTTATTTTTTTAATTAAAAAAGGCAACATAAGATGAAAGAAAATGCTTATAAACCACCTGTAATCCAGCCCACTCTAACAAAACCATTTTCCTCTACCCTCCTTCAGACATATTCCGTCCGCATGATTGTGATTGCAGTGAACTCAGAATGTTTAGTCTTTATTTTACTGATTATCCCATCATAAACTTGTCTTTCCATTTCAGAGTCCTCAAAAGACCATCTTCGTGGTTTTACAAAATGGTATTAAGTCAGGGCAATATAATTTTTAAACAATCCTCCTGATGTGGGGTACTTAAGTTGATTCCCTTTAAAATTTTCTTCTATAATTATAGTTCATACAGCAGAATGCTTGCAACATGCCAGACATTTTCCAAGTGTTCCACATTTGTTAACTCATCTCATCCTCACAACAGCCTACAATTTAGGCTGCAACACTACTGCCCACATGAAGACATGGAGGCACAGGGAAGTCACATCACCTGCCCAAGGTCACTAGGTAGTTGAATGGGGAAAGCTCACTCATGAGTCCAAGGACACCCCATTGCTCAGTGTAAGCCACCACCTGTCTCTGCTGCAATGAATCTATCTATGCAAATAAAGAGGTTTTTCCTGGCAAATATTTCCTTAAAATAAATTCATAGGGTCAGAAATTATTGGGTCAGAGATATGTATACTTTTATGGCTCTTACTAAATAGTTCCTCAATGCTTCAAACTCCACCAGCAATGAATAATCATGCCAGTAGGACCATACACTGGACAATTTTAAATTCTATTATAAATTTTCATTCTGCTCCTTTAATAGCTGCATAATGATTTCTATAGGTATTCTACATTAGCAGGTCTTTGAATACTAAGAATGATACGCACTTTCTAATCACGTCTTTCCTAATTGTATATGCACTTTTGTTTGTTCATATCCCTTTCATATTAAACTATTATCTTCTTCAGAATGCTTGTGCATTTGAAAAATAAGCTCTTAAACCCTTTATCTTTTTTCCTTAACCTGTCAGATTTGATATAAACATTTTTAAGTAGATAGTCATTTTTCTCTCAATTTTATTATGTTCTATTGCACAGGGGCTTTTTTTAAAAAGAATCTATGTATATATTAGATTCTGTTGCTTTATTAATTCCCAGAGGAGATAACAAGGCAACTCAGCAGCAAAGTGGCTTTTGATAGTCAAGATTCTTACTACAAAATAGGGATAATATTGTATATTCCGTATGATAGCTAACAGGAAAAAATGAAATGAAATCCTTGAAACCACCAATGTAGAGCCATCTTATTTTCTATTACTGTGAATAGATTTGGGGGGGTGGGGGAGGTTTCACACCTTCTTATTGATGGTGGTTGGAGGAAAAAAAATTCTCTTGAGTTTCATCTACTTTTTACTATGCCACTCTTCTACTTTTTTAAGTATAATAATAGTGGTTAAATTGGTTGCTTTAGATTTTCTAGGTACTCATGTCACCAGCAAATCATCAGTTTAGCTTAGTTTATTTCCACACTTATGTCTCATTTCTTTTTCATGTCTTATTACAATACTTTTCAAAGCAATATTAGCCACTGCTGGGAAACGTAGGCATCCAAGCACTTAGAAATTTGCTGTCCCTTGTGGAAGGGTTGTGGGATGGTATTTTGAGATACTGTCTTCCAAAAGCTCTTTGTACTCCTTGTACTTCCCACCCCTTCAGTTGGCAGCAGCATTGCTCTGTTGAGAAAACTAGCACACCATAAAAACTTTTAAGAGATACCTGGGTTTCAAAAGCCTGAGTTTTGAGGATCTCAGTCCAATGTTCACACCATAAACAAAATATTTGGAATATTGATAGAGTCTCATCTTCAAACTAGATTAAGATTCTCCAATCAGGAGGAAGGAAAGAAGCAAGTCTGGCCCTAAAAAGGCACTGGGGTGCCTGGGTGACTCAGTCGTTAAGCGTCTGCCTTCAGCTCAGGTCATGATGGGATCGAGCCCCACATTGGGCTCTTTGCTCAGTGGGAAGCCTGCTTCTCCCTCTCCCACTCCCCCTGCTTGTGTTCCCTCTCTTGCTGTGTCTCTCTCTGTGAAATAAATAAATAAAATCTTTAAAAAAAAAAAAAAAAGGTGGCTGACTGTTGAAGAGGGGAGTGACAGAAACTCAAAACCAGATGGCAAAATCCAAGAGCAAATTACTGCGTAGAGATGAGGGTACTCACATAAGCCTTAAATTTCTCTGACTGGAGCCAACTGTTCTTTCTCCCAGACTCAGCACAGCCAGATTCCTGTTTGATATGGGTCTACATGCTTCCAAGGTTCCCTTCTGCAGCCTGGGGTACTGTGGAGAGAAACTTCTCCTCCGTATCAGGACTTTGACATAGGGCAAATTCAGGGACAGAATAAGGAACACAAATGTTAAGGTCTTTAGTCCTTTGAGTCAGAAGAGTGAGGAGCTAAGTTCTGCTGACTCAGGGTTAGTGACAGAAGTCATCAGTCCAAGGGTGAGGTCACTCACCAGCTCTGTGCTCCTTTTCCCAAATCCTTGACTTACAACCATCATCTGGAAAAAAATTCTATACTCCCCAAAGATATTCCCAAAAGAGGATTTTTATAGAGTATTTTTAGATCCTTTGGAATTTACAAACTCTCCTCAAGTGATTTTTTAAAACATTCACTAGAATTAGAATCTTAGGTACTTCTTTTTAAAAACTCCAATCACGTGCTGGAACAGGGTTAGGTTCTAGGAAAAGGTGAAGAAGAAGGTGCACTTCGAGTGCTCCGTCACACCCACACAGCATTTGGCTGTGACCCGCTACACCAACAGCCAAACCGTTAGGCCCATACACCCTGCTCTCGTGGGTGCACCGAGGTAGTGTCTACAAGAGGGAATGGAGCCTCACCGTACAGACTGAGGGGCATGGCCTCATCGGAATTCCTCCCACAGTAGTCCCCAAATAAGCTCCCTTTACTGCCTGAGGTATTCAGGAGCCGCAGGTGGTGAAGGATTAAACAGTGAATAACTTTATTTATTATTCTTTACCCATGCCCCTCACAGAGGGCTGGAATCGCTCCTCAGCTCACCGGACCTCAGAGGTGCCTGTGGGTCTGGACTATGGGCAAGCCTGTGGTTTGGGGTTTGTTCTGCTTGCATTGTGAGCCAAACTTCCAACAATTCCTGTGCCCCGGGTGGTTACTATTGATTTATGCTGGCTTCAAAACAACAGACTGAGGCAGCCGAGTGAATGCAAGTGCAGTGGCATACTAATGCCAGGGCTGGGATACTTCTGTCTTGAGGAATAGAGCTTTGAGTGCAGACATGGCAGGCTCCCAATGAAGTATTTGATGACAATTAGAAGATTCACTTGTCACATGTCTGAGGTTTCTGGGTCCTTTCCATCACTGGGTTTGCCTTTGTCCTGGTCAAGTGGTAATTACCGAGGTCTGTTCAGATGCCCCTTAGGGCAGCCCTCTCCTCCTAGCCCAGGCTCTCTTCTTGACTTCCAGCATCTTTCTTCCATTTTGCTCCTGCAAAAATTGTATATTTCCTTCACTGTCTGTATAACTTTTCCCCAAAAATACACCAGAGAAGAGAAGGAAAGTCTCAGTGTCCTCTTACTTCCTCAGTGCCACAACCTCTCATTTCTTTGAGCTTTTCAAGGTGCTCTCCCCTCACTGTGTATGCCCTCCATATCTTTTCCATATGAGCATTCCCAGATGGCCTGCGAGATTCAGGTCAAGGGTCATTAACCTGCTTGTGAGGCCACCACTGGTGCCGTCCAGATGACCCACTATGAGCGCCTCCCGTAACAGCTGTAAATCCCTCCCTCACAACCATTATAACACGCAAGTGCCACTGTTTTAAATGTACAAACACCTTCACAACTGGGAGCCACCAGGAAGACACATTAAGAATTATTAATCCTAGATTCTTTTTACACGGTAAGCAGAGGAAGTCTTTGTTCAGTCAAAACATTGTCATTTGCCAGGGCGCCTGTGTGGCTCAGTCGGTTCTCTGGCTGCCTTCAGCTCAGGTCATGATTCTCAGTGTCCTGGGATTGAGTCCCTGCTTAGCAGGGAGTCTGCTACTCCCTCTCCCTCTGCTGCTCCCCTTCTGCTCTCTTGCTCACACTCTCTCTCTCTCAAATAAATAAAATCTTTTAAAATAAAAAAAAAAACATTGTCATATGCCAAAATATGAATCTCAGAATCAGAAAGACCTGACATTGGCCAGGTACCTAACTCTCTCAGTCCAAATTGTCTCATAGACTCTCCAATTCTGAAATTAATATATTCTGGAATATATTATTTAGACACTAATTGCCCAGTGTCTAAAATATTTGGAACTAAAGATACTGTCAAACTGAAACCTGGTATCTAAATAACTAAATATCGGGACATGCAAAATGATGCAGGGGAGTGCAGCTAGGAAATGATGTACCCTCTTCCTGAGGATTAGTGTCTTTTAAACAGAATGGAATAACTATTTTTAAAATCTTTTTTATAACAGCAAACCTCGTGCAGAACCTACTCAGATACTACAAAAAATTATTACAATAGGAAGGTCCAGAAAAATATTTTTTCAAACTTTTTTATCATAGCAATGACATTTACTATGCCCCCCGTGTCCTTATCACTCATGTAATCTATTCCTTCTAGTCCATTCTATTTCCTTTATTTAATTATTTAGGGGAATACTGGTTGTGAGTCCAATCAAATGAAGTCTACACATGAGTTGTGCCAATATCAATTTCCTGATTTTGATGATGTGCTATGGTTACGGAAGATGTTATCTTTGGGAGAAGCTGGGTGAAGCGTACATGAGAATTTTTTTGTAGCACTTTTGCAATGTATTGTTAGTCTTAAATGAGTTTTAAAGAAGAAGTTAAAAATACATGGGTTGTGAACACAGAATTGGCTTTTTTAACCCATTAATGAGTTCTATAATGAGCATAACCATTGGTCCTCCAAGGTAGGTTTATACAAAATAAATCTATTTATTCCTCATATTCAGGACTAACCAGTTCCCTGAAATTGCATAAACAATAAAAATAAAAGGAATGAAATTATAAATACCCAAGGATGAGAAATGTGGAAAATTATATGGAAAAAATAACATGAAACATTATACAAATTTTTAAAAATTCTCAAGACAGGGAAGCTTAATATATACTACACAATTTTTAATTGTTTGGTTAATGCATGGACTTAGTTTTGTTCTTACCATAAAACTGACTAGTTTTGAGGAGAGCTTGATGAAATGATAGCAAAGTTCACCAAGGCAAATCAAGCAAAGATGAAGCCTAATGCAAGCAAAGATGAAGCCTAATGAAGTTGTCCAAAAAGAGCAATGAATTAGAAGAGGCAATGATGTGCTGAAGCCACATGCATCAGCTTGCAAGAGGATATTGTTAAATTTTCAGGAATTTTGTGATCCAACTGAGGTCATCTTGGTGGCTTGGACTCAATGGGAAAGTTAATTCCTTATGAGTGGCCATTGGGAAAGAAAATTATAGAAAACTTCCTGCCACCAAATATAACAGAAAATTCGGAGGAACAAAAAAGTAACATACTAAATGTCACAATGACTTTAAAATGTATAATAAAATTTAACATAACCAATTTTAATCAAATAGTTGGCTCTGGGAGAATGTTCTGGATTTCAAACTAATGAAAGAAATAACAAAGGAAAAAAAAACATAGATATGCTGCTTAAAAACTTACAAGTTCTGGTCACCTACACTCTAATAAGAAAATAAAATAGAAAATAAATCAAATAAATATAAATAAATAAATAAACAACTTTCAAGTTTTGTGTTTGACCCAAATTTATGTGCTAATAACTGATTTACAAATCCACAATTAAAAAGTAAATTCAGAAAAACATTTGTAACAAATAGCACACCAAAGCTTAATAATCCTAACGTATAAGTTACTTACACAGTAATAGATTAGTAGAAGCACTAAAACTTCAATAGATAAATGGGGAAAAGCCATTAACAGAGAAGTCACAAGAGGCTAATGCAATGTCGATAACAAGCATGAACCCATGGAGTCTGGTAAATCTTTAAAATGTACAAATTCTACACCTTTAACATGTACCACTTGAAAAGGTACAAAGAGAAATAACGAGGCTCAGCTCTCCGGCTGCACCACTATCTCTTCTTTTTCATTATCATCATCTCCTGACATCTGATCACTCCCTATGGTTCCCCACGGGCCCCTGCTCCTTCTGCTCCTTCTCTGGCTAACTACTAACATCTATCATTCCTAAGGCTCCACAAAGATGTTCTACTCATTGAACATTATGGCTTTTTGCTTCCTCAACCTCCTTATTTCTTCAGAACATTCCCCACATATCCATTTCAGTCCACAACGTCCCTAAATACTCTCTGGTTTTCCTATAACAAGGCCTCCTCTGAGGCCTCTCATGAAAAGGCTACAATCTCCTTTCTGCTCATTGAACAGTCTTCAGAGCACCTGTGCTTTGCCTCCATCATGACATTCAAACCACTGACTTCGCCACCTTCTCTCAATCCTCTGTCCCCATCTCCCTCTCCTCCAATTTAGATTCCATAGCCCATCATTCTCTCTCAAACCCTCTAAACTCCCAAGCTCCCCCTTTCTTCCATAAGCTCCTGGGCAAAACCACAGGCATTGATGAACCTATCACTTTCTTCATGCCTATCCAAAACCATGCTTGATTAGCAAAATCACACTGTAGGCAAGTGAACATCACTATAAACACAGGATCACCAACTACAACTCCCCAATGACCCAATTATGTTTTCATGACCAGCTTTTAAAATATCTTAATGATACTTTACAAATACCCAACTCGTCTGTCTGCCCCACTCAATCAATCGCTTTGCCTCAATCTTCACTGAGATTATTTAAGCCAGCACATGATAACTCCTTCAAATTTCCAAGACCAATTTCATAAAGTTATCTGCATGTGGACCTGTCCTCTCCTCCCACCCTCCTAACACAATGAGAAAGTGCCCCTCCTCCTATTTTAAGACCAATTGCTAGATCAGCGCCTGTATCCCACTCCTACCTTGCCTCCTACCTTTGCCACACCTTCCTTCATCAGCTATCTTCTTTTTTTTTAATCAGACAAAATAGACTTTATTGTTTTCTCTAATTTCAAGTTTTTATTTAAATTCCAGCTAGTTAACACACAACGTAATACTAGTTTCAGGAGTAGAATTTAGTGATTCATCACTTCCATACAACACCCAGTGCTCATCACAAGTGCCCTCCTTAATCCCCATCACCCCTCTAGCCCATGCCCCTCCCACCTTCCCTCCAGCATCTCTCAGTGTGTTCTCTATAGTTAAGAGTCTATTTATGGTTTGCCTCTCTCTTTTTTTCCCCTATGTTCATCTGTTTTGTTTCTTAAATTCCCCATATGAATGAAATCATATGGTATTTGTCACGCTCTGATTTATGTCGCTTAGCGTAATACACTCTAGTTCCATCCACGTTGTTGCAAATGGCAAGATTTATTCTTTTTATGACTGAGTAATATTCCATCATATATATATCTCACTTTCTTCCTGCATATATATATATCACTTCTTCTTTATCCATTCACCAGTTCATCAGTTGATGGACATTTGGGCTCTTTCCATAGTTTGGTATTATTGATAATGTTGCTATAAACATCAGGGTGAAATGTGTCCCTTTGAATCAGTATTTTTGTATTCTTTGGTTAAAGACCTAGTCGTACAATTGCTGGGTCATAGGGTAGTCCTATTTTTAACTGTTTGAGGAACCTCCATACTGTTTTCCAGAGTGGCCGTACCAGTTTGCATTCCCACCAACAGTGTAAGAGGGTTCCCCTTTCTCCTCATCCTCTCCAACATCTGCTGTTTCTTGTGTTGTTGATTTTAGCATTTCTGACAGGTGTGAGCTGATATCTCACTGTTGTTTTGATTTGTATTTCCCTGATGATGAGTGATGTTGAGCATCTTTTCATATGTCTGTTAGCCATCTGGACGTCTTCTTTAGAAAATGTCTATTCATGTCTTCTGCCCATTTCTTGACTGGATTATTTGTTTTTGGGGTTTTGGGTTTGATAAGTTCTTTATAGATTTTGGATACTAACCTTTTATCTGATATGTCATTTGCAAATATCTTCTCCCATTCTGTAGGCTGCCTTTTAGTTTTGTTAATTGTTTCCTTCTCTGTGCAGGAGCTTTTTATCTTGATGAAGTCCCAATAGTTCATTTTTGCTTTTGTTTCCCTTGCCTTGGGAGACACAGCTAGTCAGAAGTTGCTATGGCCAAGGTCAAAGATGCTGCTGCCTCATCAGGTACCTTCTACATCTCTGGCTATTACATCTCCATCCTTTTCTAGCTTCTCCTTTGCTATCTAATAATGAAACTTTGGAACACATTAGGGCTTTATTCCAGGCTTTCTCATCTCACTCTACAGCTGTTCCTAAGCAATCTCATCAATTTCCATGATATGAAATACCGTCTATATACTAATACATATCCCAACCACTTACGGACTAATGACTGCTAACTTTATTCTACCCCAGACCTCTTATCTGGATTCCAGACACATATACACTCAGCTGACTCCATAACTTTTCCTCTTGACATTCTCAGACCAAATTCAACACCTTCAAACCTGAAGCCAAATCTCTTCCCTCAACTTTGCTTTCCCCACTGCATTCCCATTCATCATAATCATCTACCCCACTGCCCATACCAGCAATTTGAAAATAATATTTAACATATGCATCTTTTTTCTTTCACTTTCCAGAGATAATCAGTCACCCACTCTACCTCCTAAATATTATATTATATATATATATAAAACTTCTCTCTTTATCTGTAGCCACTTTAGCTCAAGCTATCACTATCCCTCTACTGACACACTTCAAAGAGTCTTCTCTCTCTCCTGTCTCCAAAACATTCATTACACATTCTGGCTAGATTGGTCTCTTTAAAACACTAATGTGATAATGTTACTTCCATGCTAAAAATCAAGCCACCTGGTTCCCATAATTCTTAGGATAAGGCCCTGGTCCTCATGACCTCTTCAGCCCACTCTTGTCCCTGGCTCTCTCCCTGCCTCACAGTGCCCCACCACAATGTCAGTCTCCTGGCATGTCTCAGCAAGCCATTCTCCCCTTTCTTTCCAAGTGTTTGTCCATCTCATTCCCTCTGCCTGGAATGTCCTTCCATGCACCTGCCCTTTGCCAGGTTATGCTTACTCATCTTTATGTATCAGATGAAGTGTTACTCTCTTAGAGAAGTCTTTCTGATTCTTCAAGACTAAGTCAGTTTGCCTCCTGAATCTCTCCTAGCAGCATTTGCTTCTCCTTTACAGTATTCTCCATACACACAGTTAAGTGATTGTTTGAGTTACCACTTGCTTCCTATTCACATAGCATAAGTTCCATGAGAACAAGAACTGGGTCCATCATCTCCCCACTTGATCTCAGTGTCTAGTATAGTGGCTAGCACACAGTAGGCTCCTTAAAATATGTGTTGTTTGAATAATGCAATATATGTTAAGAAAGAAAAAAAGAAGAAGAAGAATGTAGCAGGAGGGGAAGAATGAAGGGGGGGAAATCGGAGGGGGAGAAGAACCATGAGAGACGATGGACTCTGAAAAACAAACTGAGGGTTCTAGAGGGGAGGGGGGTGGGAGGATGGGTTAGCCTGGTGATGGGTATTGAGGAGGGCACGTTCTGCATGGAGCACTGGGTGTTATGCACAAACAATGAATCATGGAACACTATATCTAAAACTAATGATGTAATGTATGGGGATTAACATAACAATAAAAAATTAAAAAAAAAATATGTGTTGTTTGAATTAGCATGCCCTTGCCTATAAAATTCAGAAATAATCTTACCGAGAATTCCAAATATTGTCAAGGGCAGTGAAATATGCCCAATCGTACACTGCTCTTGGGAATATAATTTGTCACAACCCTTTTAGAAAATAATTTTACATGATGTATTCCAAGTGTTACTTTTGAACTAGCAATTCCACTCCAAAGAAATAAGCTTAAGCACAGGCACAAAAGCTTACACACACATGTTTCTTGTCTCATTATTTGTAATATTGAAAAATTATGAACAGCATAAATATCCAATAGTTAAGTAAATTAAGATTTGACATCTAAGTAGAATGTTATTTCACTATTTTTAATTATGTATACAAAGAGTTTGCAATAATTTGGGGCAATGTTTTTTTTTTTTTTTAAGATTTTATTTATTTATTTGACAGAGAGAGACACAGCGAGAGAGGGAACACAAGCAGGGGGAGTGGGAGAGGGAGAAGCAAGCCCCACGCTGAGCAGGGAGCCCGATGCGGGGCTTGATCCCAGGACCCCGGGATCATGACCTGAGCCAAAGGCAGACGCTTAATGACTGATCCACCCAGGCACCCCTATTTTTTAATACTTCTGAATAAGCAGTAGATAAAGCTATATAGACAGCATGAATTCAACTATGTAAAAAGAAAAAGCATATATAGAAAAAAAGAGTAAAACTATAAAGAAATAATAAGAGCCATTGTAAGGACAATGATAATAATGTTAGCAACTAGCACTTAGTGAGCATTTGCTATGTGCCAAGCATTGTTGTGCTTTACACACACTGATTCATTTGATGCTCACAACAACCTTATTATCTCAATTGGGTTATAATTATTCCCATTTTTAAGATGAGGAAACTAAATCTCAGAAAGTTTAAGAGACCTGCCTAGAATCACCCAGGATGTCCAATGACCGAGTCTGAACATTTTAAAATAATGAAAAGAGTCCCCCATAATAATCATCCTATTTCCTGGTGATATGATTATAAGTGATCCTTTCTGTGTTTTCCTATTTTCTGAACTGAATATGAATAATTTTGATAAACAGAAAGAAAAGTCTCATCTGAAAAGAATCTGTTGTATACAATTTAAGTTGATCAAATTCTTAATAACCATAGGATTAAGAAGAAATTGACCACATTCCCGGGGCACCTGGGTGGCTTCCAGCTGACCTCTTTCTAACATGTTTCCAGCAGAACTTTTAATAGTTTGAGAATAAAATCCATCCATGTTGAAAACCATATATATTGGCCATCTCTCCCAGAAAATTCTTCTATAGTTTTACCTTTTCCAGAATGTCACATTAATGAAATCATACAATATAGAGCCTTTTCAGATTGGCTCCTTGTACTTATCAATAAGCATTTAAGATCCACCCATCTAAGCTTGTGCATGGCTTGATAGTTCATTCCTTCTTATTCATGAATAGTATCCCATTGTATGGCTACTCCACTATGGGTTCAGTCCTAAACTATGCCAACACTGTCTTCCATCCCTGCCCTCACCACCAGAACTGAAAGTATTTGGAGCATTTTGTATTGTTCACTCCAGGGGATCCTGATGCTATGGAAACCTGATTGTCTTCTGGCCACACTTGGTCACCGCTTCTGGGCACAGATATAGCAATAGGAGGAGTGATCCTGAGCACCAGTGATCCAAGGTCATTCCTATGCTCTATCTCTCAGACACAACATCCCTAATGCCCACTTGAGCGGAAAGATGTTGGTTAAAATTGGAGACATTTTCCACCTGACTTTTATAACAAAAATGTTTTAAGCTTCTCCTCCTGTCTATGACATAATTCAAAATTCTACAAGCATTAAGAATATCAAGCATTAAGAAGGATGATCAGGATCCAATATCCCCAGTGGCTTCCCACTTCAACAGGGTAATCTGAGTTCAACTCAGGTAAGTACAGCTCGACCTGCAGCATAGGCTGCAAAGTCATGTGGTTGCCCTCTGTTCTCTTCCTCTTGAACATCTTTGCTCCTCCATGCAGTCCTCCTGCATGTGTGCCTGTCTGGATTGCCAAGGCTTCAACTCCAGCCCCAGCTATACCTGACCGTACAGCTATGGTCCCCATTACTATCTGACCGGTTTAGGCTCTCTGTCTCGATTCCCAATGTCTGCGTATAGTAGAAACCATCTGAAGTGTCTGTCCAGAGTTTGAACATGCCCTATCATCTACAAACTTGGGCATCAGCCATCCATGTTTAGAATCCAGCCATTGCTGATTAGGACAAAGAAAGACCCCAGACCCAAAAAGAACTAAACATGTTCTCTTTCTTGAGAATTTTGGAATGTAAATTAAGATCAAGAATTGGAAGCTGACACTTAATGATACCAAATGAAGCACTTTAGACTAGGAGTGTTTTTCACATTGTGGAACACAATATTTTTCATGAAAATGAAAAAAAATTAGTGAATGATGACTACCACGTTTTGTCAAAAAAAACTAAATAGAATAAAATATATGATATGAGAAAATATTATAGTGCATTGCACATAGTAAGGATAAATATTATTTCATGAAGCTTTTGTTTCAATTTTATATGTGCACTTTCTAGGGCAAACATAAAATGTAATTATTCCTGTGGGTCATGGTTAAAAAGGGTAAAAAGACCCTGTTCTATAGAAAATGACCACAAACTCCAGATGTTACTTTCTCAGATCCTTGTGCAATAGTTCTTTAGTGTGAGGGTAAAAGGGAACAGTTAATCCAGCTTGCTTTGGTTCTATTATGGACCAAAATAACCTTAGCTAATACACCTGAAGCAAGATTCTGTTTGGCTGAGCTCCATTCCAGGGTCCACCCATCATCCAAGCACCTCTGTTGCTATAATGAAATTACATGATCTGTAGGGCTGCCCATTCCAAGTCATGAGTCAGACAGGTTCTCCAAGAAGGTTATGTGCATGGACAGGAAATGCCAGGGATCCCACTGGATTATTTTCTAATCAAAAGTAGTAATCATTTGGTGATGTGGAAGTGAGCAAAAGTTAGAAGAAAAGAACCAGGTTCTCCTGGAATATGTACAGCTTAGGACATGCCTCACAATATCTTTCTGGATTCCTTCTCTAAGGACCTGGCCTTAACTTCTGTTTTATATTTGGATTCCCTTTACATCGAGTGTCAGCACATATATAAGAATGGGAATGCCTATGAAGGTCTGGAATTGATACCAATTGGATTACTACTTAAGTCAAAAATCTCCCATCTCTGGAAATGGCTTATAAATACATATTTAGGACCCCTGTGTTTACATCTGTGCCAGATATATGACCCTGATTCCTTGGTCATAATGCAGTGGTCCAGGGGTGAGCCGCTGGTCATTCACCGTTTCCTTTCCAAATTTTCAAACTGAAACTGAGAGATGCAGGTCACAAGACAATGGCAGGAGATTGGGTACTATAAGCAACTGAATTTCTCAGGATCTGGACAGAGCCAGTTTTTAGTAGGAGAGAATAAAGAAATAAGTTCAGGGACAGATGGAGAGAGGACACTAGCAACATGCAAGTCTCTGGTTCCAATTTACTTGGGGACCCATTGTACTTCTGCCCTTCCCACAATTATATAAACAATACCCTGAGGGTCACTCAATGAATGCCACGTCATACCTAAGCTCAGGAAGTCACCCCGTGCCACTCTGCACACATAACATTGCCATTGCTTACACTGTGTCACGTTGCCTCTGAATTTCTTTAAGGCTTACAGGACAGAATCACCTTAAGGAACAAAATGTGACCCAAAAAATAAGTTTTACTACAAAATGGCATTTTCTTGGGAGATTCCACAAAGGATTTTCCTAGAGACTCTTAGTAAGAAAGCTAATTCAAGTTGCGTCTCTGTCACTTCAGAAAAATATTCTGATTATATTATAGTCCAATGCCTTTCTAAAAATAAATCTGTTGCCAAAGTTCAGAGAATCTCAGCAAAGCCAGATACCAAAGGGAGTGCAAATAATCAGCAATACTAAATGCCATGTAGTATGGTAGGCTGCTCCAGAACCCACTTTAAAAGTAAGGAAACTGAGGGGCGCCTGGGTAGCTCAGTCGGTTGAGTGTCCGACTCTAGATTTTGGCTCAGGTCATGATCTCAGGGTCTTGGGACTGAGCCCCGTGTTGGGCTATGTGCTCTGCAGGGAGTCTGCCTGAGATTCTCTCTCTCCCTCTGCCCCTTCCCCGCCCCCAAATAAATAATAAATCTTTAAAAAAAAAAATAAGGAAACTGAGATCCTAAGGCAACATCTTTGGGGGCACTCAGATGCTAAATGGCTGCGGTGGGAGTACAATGCAGGTCTGTTTGAAACCAAAGCACAGGGTTCCCCAACCCCCAATCACTCTTGGACGTCTGCTGACAAGACAACCTTACCAAGGACAGCTCCTGGCTGCCTCATGAACAGTTTGCCATGTCACTTAACCGAAAAGGTAAGGTAATGCTGGCTTACTCACAGAATCTTCCTAGGGAAGACAGCTTTTATCACTGTTGGTCTTGATTGGGCCCCAGGTTGCTGGAGCTGTTCATAATGACTCCCAGTTAGAACCATTACTGCATGATGAGGTGTTTAATTTATAATGTGAATCAGGGGCACACACTGAATAAACTGAGACGTATTTACAAGGTTCTTTCCAAGCCTACAGTACCTACTGGCTCTTCTTAGTCCCCACCCTGCCACCCCCCCAGAGTACATGTTTCCGTGGAAACAGATGCCTGGTGCTCTGAAAAGGAAATTTTAGTTGTGACTGGATCTGCAGGATGAAGCCGCCGATGCCTACGGAGGCAGCAACAGAAATGCCGGCTTCGGAGAGTTGCTCCTGGCAGGTAGTGGAGCCAGGCCTTGGGGTGCAGTGGAGTCAGGAGCAGGAGCCCTAAATAAAAGGGGTGATGAACTGATTTCAACAATCATGTGCCTCTATCCTTGAGAACAGCTGAGGGCACGCTCTTCCAGTCTCCTTGTGGGTTATGGACTTGCATGCCCTGAAGCCTTTGATTATGGTTCCCATGGTGGTTCCCTCCTCTTGTCCCCATGGTCTCAGTGCTGAGTACACACTGTGTCCACATGCGCCGTCCATCTGGCACAAGGCACGATCGCAGAGGTGACCATGAGCCTCCTTCTCCCCAGTGTCCATCTCCCTATACCCAGATTTCACCGCCACGGGACACTTCCCTGTCCAACAAAGAGTTTCTGAGCTTTGGCCTCAGACAGACCTGGGCTCAAACTGCAGTTCTTTCATTTACTGCTTGGGAGAGAGAGCTGCTTGGAAGGAAGCTACAGCAGGGTAGGGGGTTGAAGACTGGAGGGAGGTGGCCCTATTTGAGCAAGGGTGAGCACACCAAGCAGGGACATCTCCCTGAGATGTTTGTGTTGGAGCCATAATGCCTGGGACCCCTGAAAACTACCTCTCTCAGGGAACCAGATTGATCTAGAAGTCACTATCAGATCTCTGGGTCTTAGATCCTTCCTGAAGCCTTACCAGAGGCCAGCCTTACAAATGGCGCAGCATCCTTGTTCTCACTCACCCTTATTCTGATGCACCTAAATACTTCTGTTCTGCCAGCCTGCAAGGCTCAGCCTCAGGCAGACAAGGCCTCTTACTAGGGCTACTTATGAGCTTGAATGGGTTCTCAGTCTCTAAGTCATAGACTGCATTCCAGCTTCTCCTGGAACTGGAGCCAGCCTCAAAGAGTTTGAGGAAAGAGCACATAGGTCATATGCTGGTGGGCATATGCTGGGGAGGGCACAGACACAGCCATCACTGGCCACTGAGACCTCCCAAAGTGAGTTCCCAGACCTCTCTCTAATTTCTTGTACTACTTCTCTGCCTTTCTCTCAGTTCTCTTTCTTTCTGTTCCCTTCCCTTTATTCTGCTTCTCTTTCTTCTTCTCCCTTTCCCTCTTGCCATCTCTCCCTTTCTCATCTTTTCCCATGCTGTCCCTATCCCTGTCACTTGCCCTCACCCTGGCTTTGAATCTTTCTGACTCCCTCTATCTCCCACTTTTCCGTGTCTCCTGAAGTTATGGGCCCTCTTCCAGAAAGCTGGCAGAGGCCTGCAGAGCCCCACCTGTTGGCCAAGCTCTACCGATCCTTCATACCCCAAAGAAGAAACCACGTCATCTCCCATGAGCAGCTTATAATCCAGGGGACCACAGATACCCCTGTGCTAAGGGAAGCTGGACAGCCCCAGGCTCACAGCAGAGTACCCTAGAGATGCTCACTGCACTCCTGAGAGGGGCCCATCCTAGGAAGGCCATGCCATGATAGCTCAGCCCACAGGAGGAGTCTCAGGCAACTGCCAGCCCCCTTGCTCACTCGTACCACCCCCACTGCTTACCACTTAATGCCAGTCCTTCAGGTGCTGTCACAAAGCTGTCACATAGTCCCTTTCCCATCCCAATTTTCCTGTGGCCAACAATATGGAGAGGGTGACTGGTTACCTCCCTGCGAGTCTGACTGGAGCTGTTTAAAGCCTCATTCCCCAAAGGCTCCAAGGAGAGCTGTGATCTTCGAAGAGGCCCATGTAATTATCCATGTGGGACCACCTACACGGGGGCCCTTGAGCATGGCTCTTGGCCTTCCCGCTCACGTGTAATTTAAACAGAGGCATTTTCTTCTCTCTGTTGAATTAAAGCTGAAGGACATGACCTTCTGTCAGCGCTGACCATGAGGAGCCCTGGGGGAAAGGCAGCCCCAGCCCTGGGTTTGGGTATTGCTAATGATTTCCTCTCAGCACCAGGGACAGCATCTTGGTGCAGCTAGGCCCAGCCTGGGGCCAGCATTGCTCCAGCCTTGCCTGACTTCCCAAAGAGATCCTCCGATCAGTAGCCATGTTAAAGGAGAAATGGATGTGGTAAGAGCCATCAGACTTCTCCAATGACAGATATGTAAATCCAGCTGCGAGGGACTGGGGCAAGTCCAGACAAACTGAGCCCTCCCCCACAGTCCCTGTTCTGAAACTTTCCACTCTGACTTGTTTCCCTCAGGCATATCTTTAAAGCCCTTAAGATAACTCTGGACAGGTGTGCATACATTTATGTGCATGCATTTTCCTAGGCTCCTGAGGGGAGTGTCTGGGCACGTGTTCATTCGCAGGGATTTTTTTTTGTAGGATTTCTAGGACTCAATTAGATGAAGGCCGCTATGAAGCACTCACCATAGGGCTTGAGTAATAATTTGTCTCCTTCCTCCTTCACTCTCTTTGATCTCTTCTTTAGAAGTTAGAAGAGGGTTGCTTTATAAACTCTTTTCTGTCTTATAATTGTTGTCATTCTCTAAATTACCACAATAAGTTGAAATAAAGAGTATTTTACCTCCCTGTTTCCCAACACTGGAGGAGGGCAGCAGAACAGAAGTAATTGGAGAGTAGAAAAATTATTTCTTATTCAGTAAGATAGCTGTATCCACTCAAACCTTTTTTTCTCTTTTTAAGTCGCTGTACAAAAAAAAAAAAAAAAAAAAAGGTTGTTTTATAGGATTTTATGTAGAAGGGAAATAATAGAAAAATTCTATAGAAATCATTGACAAGCTTATTTTGTTTGTTCCAATAGGCAGGCAGTTTTCCTGTCAGATACCATAGAGGGTAAGTGCTTTGAATATACTCCTTTGGATATTATGAGCAATTTTCAACAGCAATTACTTAAAATATTTATTAAAAAATTTGGGGAAAGTTGTCTCCCAAAAAGTGTGTAGGTAAGTATCAAAATGTCTGTTTCTGGAGGGTGGGTCTAATACTAAAAAAAAAAACTTCAAAACAACTGAATGGCCTGCATTAAAATTATAAAGGAGATCCATAATAAAAAGTGCTCCAAGAATATGTAAGTAAAATTAAAACCTAAGGGTAGTTTTGCCTTTGTTATACACATCCTCTTTAGGTCAGTTTAGTGGTCAGAGAAGTCTTGCCATATCTATGAAATATAGTCAGAACTTGAAACTTAAGTCAAAACCAGAATTCAGACTCTGATTCATCCATCTTTTTTTAATACCATGATCCAAAAGTAACAGAGTAGCACAAGTATTGATGTGCATTTATGCTAAGTGCTGACCACGTACCAGACACTGTGCCTTAATTGAATTATCACAGCAACACTGGGAGGTGGTATCAGTACCCCATTTCACAGATGAGGAAACTGAGGTTCAATAACTTGTTCAAGGTAACAGAGTATGAAGCAGTGTTGGTGCTGGAACCCAGGACCATCTGACCCAGAATCTAAGCCATAAAATTACACTCTTGTATTTGGAATAGCACTGTAGCTACCCTCAGTGGAGAGTGGAAGGCAGGATATCTCTGGGGCCCAGCCACGCATCTAATGCCCCAGACTCTGTTTCCTGGACTGATGAAACTGGTCCTTGAGACAGGGACTACGCATTATGGTCCTGAGAGAGGAGCATGCCAGTTTGTTGTTTCCACAATTCCCAGGGCCTTCCTACTCCCCACTTCCTATCCCTTCCACTCTTCTCAGTTCTGCAACACCACCTCTCAATGCTCCCCAGAGCCAGGAGGAAGTCATCTGGTGAAGCTGGGTTGGGGGGGTATAAATCTTAAATATCCACTCGGAGCTGTAGATGGAGGGAAAGAGAGCTGCAGACAGGGAGAACGGTGCTGCCTTTGGCAACTCAGAGGTTTGAGAAGGAAATGGAGAGAAGGCTTCCTAATATAGTTTCTAAGCCTTAATTTCCTCCCGGAATTACAAAGAGGATGTTCATGCCGGAATAACACCCCAAGAGACTATTTAGTTCAATTTTTTCAACTGACAGGTTGAAGGTGAGGCTCAGAGGCCAAGTGAACTTCCAGGGGTGGCAGAGCAGGTAAACAGATCACAGGTGGTTAAACAGCATGGAGGTGGCAGAGCAGAGACACAACAAGGAGGCGGAGACCTGCTCCCCAGCTGAGCATATGATGCAGCCAACCGGCCCAGCCTCATGGCCACTGTGATGGTTAACTGATGTGTCAACTTGACGGGGCCACAGGATGCCCCAATATCTGGTTAAACATTATTTCTGGGTGTGTCCATGAGGGCATTTCTGGAAGAGATTAGCATGTGAATTGATGGATTGAGTAGAGCAGATGTCCCTCCCCAACGTGCATGGACATTATCCAACCTGTTGAGGGCCTGACTAGAACAGAAAGGCCGAAGAAGGTTAGATTCTCTCTCTGCCTAATTACATGAGCTGGGACAGGGACCTTCTGCCCTCAGCACTATAGGTTCTCAGGCCTTCAGGCCAGACTGGAATCTACACATCAGCCCTCTGGCTCTCAAGCATTCAAACCACACACCAGCTTTCCTGGTTCCCCAGCTAGGAAATGGCAGATCATGGGACTTCTCGGCCACCATAATCACCTGAGTCTATTCCTTACAATAAATTTCACTTATTGAAATTAACCTCCTATTGGGTCTGTTTCTCTGGAGAGCCCTAATACAGCCACTCTCACTGCTTTCCCACTCTATCAGAATATACATGAGAGACCACCCCACACTGGCTTAAGCAAAAAGGGAAGTTTATTGGAGGCTCTCGGTGGTTTGCCAAGCCGAATTTAAAGAAGACTCCAAGAATCAAGCTTTGGGGAGACAGAAATCTGGATCATTTCAGCCTGAGATACAGAACCAAGAACTCACATGCCACCAGGATTCCTTTTACCCATCCTTTACCTCTGCTTCTCTTGGAGCACTGGCTCTATTCTCTCCTTTACAGAACTGATTTCTACGTGGGGCAAGGGACAGAGCTGCTGGCAGGTCCACATTTATACCAAGGCAAAAAAGCCATTTCCAGAAGGACATTGGCTGGTCTCTGTGTCACATGCCCAGCCCTGTGTGTAGGGAGGTGGGAATATTAGGACAGACATCCCTCATTAGAGCCACATCATAAGACTGAGAAAGAATCAATTACTCCAAAAACATAGGGATGTTTGGACAGAAAGGAGGCTCTTCCCTACTCTATTTGTGCCATGTGCATGCAAATGGAGCAATGGAGCACCCAACAGTGACTGTAACTGGGTAGGGCCTTGACATAAACTTAGAAACTGCACATTGACCTTGTTCATGTCATAACCTTCCATAGAACAATCTGAAGGTTTATTTGCAGGAAAAGTATGTGCATGTTCTGGCCAGAATTCAAAGGACAAATGTCCACACTAAAATGGTGAGTTGGTTTCCACATGAGCATTCAGATAAGAGATGAGGCCACAGTTGTCCTAGGATCAGTACTGGATGGGGGTAAAGTGTTAGGTATGAGGGGTAACATAGATTTTACTTCTCAATTAAAAATTGTTGGGGGCCTAGAGGCAGAGTTGCCTTGGAAGTCAGTTTAAAGCCTCTATTTCCAGATGAGAGAACTGCAGCCCAGACAGAGGAAGCAACTTATCAAAAAATGCACAGATTAGTATTTGGACTTAGGACTAGAAGCCAAAAATTCCAGAGCCCAGAACTGTGTTCTTTCCCTGAAGTTTCTCCCTATGAAGGTCCATTACTCTGAGCGAGCCACCCAACCTTAGGTGCTTTTTTCCAATCCCCTTAGATAGAACTGGGAGGAAAAATCAATAACCCCCTTCCCTCTCTAAATCTCCCTATAATTTCCCAGGATCATGGGACCCCAGCAGCAGCATGCTTATGGTAGGGATGGAGAAGGAGAGAAGGAGTAGCATTCTGCTACCCCACCCCCAGAACAGGTGGGGCTTCCTACCCTCCAGGGCAGCCCCAGACAGTGACCAGTCACTTGGGCACCCAGCCCTGACCCCTCTGTGGCTGTCCTCTTACAGTGGAGGGAAAGAAGGTGGAGGTGGGGGAAAAATGTGGGAAGAAAGGAAAAGAAGAAACAAATAGTAAGGGAAAATGAGGGAGACAGAGAGGGATCATAGAGAGGGATCAAGGGGAAGAGGAAGAAAGAGAAGAAGAAAAAGACAGAAAGAGACAGAGAAACATGGATGGCCACACACACAGAAAGAGACCAAAGATGACAATGAGTCAGAAGTAAGGACCACAATGATCTCAGGGTCCTGGGATTGAGCCCCACACCAGGCTCCCTGCTCAGCGGGGAGTCTGCTTCTCCCTCTCCCTCTGCCCCTCCCCCTGATTGTGTGCATTCTCTCTCTTAAATAAATAAAATCTTTATAAAAAGGAAGTAAGACCACAGGGAGAATGTGAGTTATAGAATCATGACCCTACTGAGGATAAGGGCCTTTGTTTCTGACTGACCAGGAGGATGACCACCAATAAACCTCTGCAGAAGGAGAATGAGCTGAGAGTGAGTCTAGCATGATTTCCTTCCATGGATCACCCAATTACAGCTTTTTACTAACACGTAAATGGCTCTGCAGCCAGAAGCTGAGAGCGATACAAAGTCACTCCCCTACCATACTTGCCCACAGGCCCTGAGCCTAATTAGGGAAAGCTTCATGCAGTAAAAGGCCATTGACTGATGAGAATCATTCATCCAATATATTTTACTCTGTACCATATTGCCTTCCAGTTGGCAACAACATCATCATCATCATCATCATCATCATCATTACTCCCCCCCTCCTTCATGACTTCCTCTTCCTCCTCCTCTTTCATTATCATCATCACCATTATTACCATCACCATCATCATCATAATCTCCATCATCATCATCATCACCATCATCATTACCATCATCATAATCATCATCTTCAAAGCAACTTTATTGAGTGCCTACTATGTGCTGGGCACAGTATTAAGTATATTGTGTACACTACATCTGATCTGGACAACAATTGTGTGAAGGAGGCCTATTTATATCCCAGTTTTGCACAACCAAGCCAAGCAATCACAAAGGTTAAGTAACTTTCCCGAGAACAAATAGCTGCTGAATGTCAGAGTCAAGCCTCATACCCATGGAGCCTCTTCTATTCCAAAGACCCTAGAATAAGCTTAAAGAAAAGAACAAGGGACCTACAGCACTTTGTCCAGAACCCTCCACCACTGCAACACTCTACCCATTTCAGATGTAGGGACATTGCTAAGTATCAAAGGGGGCTCTTTGCCCAAAGGATTAACTGCCTTTTAGAGAAGTTTAAATGAATCTAATTCTGAAAAAAAATAAATAAATAAATAAATAAATAAATAAATAAATGAATGAATGAATCTGTTCAGTATGTATGTTCTTTGCACTGGGAGCCCACATGCTTCCCAGACCCTAATTGACTTGTACCTTCATTCATTCAGCAAATATTTGTGGAGTACCTGCTTTGTGTCTGACACTATTCTAAGTGTTCAGAATATATGTATGAACAAACTAGACAGAGCTTACAGTCTAGTGAAAGGAGATCAAGTACAAAAAAATAAACAGATCAATATGCAATATAAACACACATAGGATTAATTGAACTAAATGTAGATGAACAAAAAAGTAAAAGGAGAGAAAGCAATGGAATGTGCTATTTCAGATCCTGTGGTCCCTGGCAGCTCTCTTAAGATGGGATATTTAAGCAGAAGCCTAAATGAACTGAGCAGCTGAGCTATGAGTACATCCGAGGGAAGATCAATCCAGGCAGAGAAGAGCAAGTGCAAAGTCCCAGGGGCAGAAGAATCCTGTTTGTGTTCAAGGAACAGTGAGGAGGCCAACATTGCTGGAGAGAAGATGAGAGTGGTAAGGATGAGGAAGACCCAGCAAAGAGACAGTGAATAAGCACCAATGAGGCAGGAGGGAGCCAGAGAGTGCAATATCCCAGAAACCAGAAGAAAAAAGTGTTTCAAGGAAAGAGGGATCAAAACTTTCTCCAATGATGTTAAATGCCCAGGTCCCACTCGCTTCACCTGGGCCTCTAAGAGTGCAGCTAAAGCAGTCGGGTCATGTGATAGCCTAGGTGAGAGGTGGAGTTTCTATAACCTGGCTGTCCTGACATCAGGCCTTTGAGTTGGACTCTGAAAAAAGGTCAATCCTGAGAAACTGCAGAGCAATCAGTAGCCCAAAACAAAATTCTCCAGGCCTTGGATATTTCTCCAGGGCATGCACTCCTTCTAGAACAAGGAATGTGCCTGTATGCCACATGGTTAGCTGGAAATCACCACAGATCCTGTGGCCAGAGTGGACCACTGGATGAATCTCAGCCCCAAGTTGCTTGGAGTTTCAGAATACAAAAACATCTCAGTGTTATTTAGGAATACTGTGGTTTGTTAAATAACATACATGATATCAGAAAAATGGGCCAAGTCTAAAATCTGGCATGTACTCCCCACTTCCACAGCCTTTCTATATCCCTTTCAGGTCACAGGCCCAGCTCCAGGTCTGTCACCTACAAGTAACTGGGTAGAGTTAACTGACTTCAACATGGATGGTTAGGACCTAAAACTAGCTATAATATTATAAAGATAACTGTTATATTCCTCTTCCTGGTTTTAGCTCTCCCTTGAATAAGTTTCTTGGTTCTAAACTAACAAGAATAGGAGCTTCAAAGAAAATTCTGAAGAATACAACTTCTATAAATGATCTCATTTCAAAATATTACCACCACTACAAAATCAATGCACAGAAATCAGTTGTATTTCTATACACTAACAATGTGACTGAAGAAAGAGAAATTAAGGAATCGATCCCATTTACAATTGCACCAAAAACCATAGGATACCTAGGAATAAACCTAACCAAAAAGGTAAAGGATCTGTACTCTAGAAACTACAGAACACTTATGAAAGAAATTGAGGAAGACACAAAGAGATGGAAAAACATTCCATGCTCATGGATTGGAAGAATAAACATTGTGAAAATGTCTATGCTGCCCAGAGCAATCTACACATTCAATGCCATCCCTATCAAAACACCATCGACATTTTTCACAGAGCTGAAACAAATAATCCTAAAATTTGTATGGAATCAGAAAAGACCCTGAATTGCCAGGGGGATGTTGAAAAAGAAAAAGAAAACTAAAGCTGGGGGCATCACAAATCCTGACTTCCAGCTCTATTACAAAGCTGTGATCATCAAGACAGCATGGTACTGGCACAAAAACAGACACATAGACCAATGGAACAGAATAGAGAGCCTAGAAATGGACCCTCAACTCTATGGTCAACTAATCTTTGCCAAAGCAGGAAAGAATATCCATGGAAAAAAGACAATCTCTTCAATAAATGGTGCTGGGAAAATTGGACAGCCACGTGCAGAAGAATGAATCTGGACTATTCTCTTACACCATACACAAAGATAAACTCAAAATGGATGAAAGATCTAAATGGGAGACAGGAATCCATCAAAATCCTAGAGGAGAACATAGGCAGAAACCTCTTTGACATTGGCCACAGCAACTTCCTTCAAGATACATCTCTAAAGGCAAGGGAAACAAAAGCAAATACGAACTATTGGGACTTCATCAAGATAAAAAGCTTCTGCACAGCAAGGAAAATAGTCAACAAAACTAAAAGGCAACCTACAGAATGGAAGAAGATACTTGCAAATGGCATAAGAGATAAAGGGCTGGTATCCAAGATTGATAAAGAACTTACCAAACTCATTACCCCAAAAACAAATAATCCAGTCAAGAAATGGGCAGAAGACATGAACAGATACTTCTCCAAAAAAGACATACAGAGGGCCAACAGACACATGAAAAGATGCTCAACATCACTTGTCCTCAGGGAAATACAAATCAAAACCACAATGAGATACCACCTTACACCAGTTAGAATGGATATAATTAACAAGACAGGGAACAACAAATGTTGGAGAGGATCTGGAAAAAAGGGAACCCTCTTATACTGTTGGTGGGAATGCAAGCTGGTATAGCCATTCCGGAAAACAGTATGGAGGTTCCTCAAGAAGTTAAAAATAGAGCTACCTATGACCCAGCAATTGCAATACTGGGTATTTACCCCAAAGATACAGATGTAGTGAGAAGAAGGGTCACCTGCACCCCAATGTTCATAGCAGCAATGTCCACGATAGCCAAACTGTGGAAAGAGCCGAGATGCCCTTCAACGGATGAATGGATAAAGAAGATGTGGTGTATATATATATATATATATATATATATATATACCATAGAGTATTACTCAGCCATCAGAAAGGATGGATACCTACCATTTACAACGACATGGGTGGAACTAGAGGGTATTATGCTAAGTGAAATAAATCAATCAGAGAAAGACAGTTATCATATGGCTTCACTCGTATGTGGAACATAAGGAATAGTGCAGAGGACCACAGGGGAAGGGAGGGAAAACTGAATGGGAAGAAATCAGAGAGGGAGCCAAACTATGAAAGACTCTCGACTCCGAGGAAAAAACTGAGGGCTGCTGAAGGGAGGTGGGGGGGGGGGGATGGGATAACTAGGGGATGAGCATTAAGGAGGGCACGTGCTGTGATGAGCACTGGGTGTTATATGCAACTAATGAATCATTGAACACTACACCAAAAACCAATGATGTACTTACTATATGTTGGGTAATTGAATTTAAATTAAATAATAATAATAATAATAATAATGGAAAAAAAGAAAAAGAAATATGACCACCACTTACAGAGGGTTTACAGGGGCAGGAGTGCACTTGCTTTACTGGAACTAACTGGACCAACCTCAAACTAGGACATGTGAGCCTGGCTGACAACCCGTCCTTAGGAGACCAACACTCCCCTAGCTGGCATCCTCCGAGGACATCAAGGATGTTTTTCTTACTATAAACCAGAACCAACTGCTTCATCTTTCTCTGCCTCCAATGTCTCATAAAACTCCCAGTTTTCACCTCCAACAACCAACTGGTAGAACTCAGCAAATTTTGAGTTCCCCTAAAAAGTCCAAACAAACAAAAGAATTTGTACACCAGATGGATGCACCCTAGGCTATCCTGGAAGACAGAGAAAAGAAGGTTTACATCACAGATCCTACAACAAAAAGCTTCAAAAGCCCCGTGGGCATTTCTATTCTCCCAAGTTTTGGACTTCCTTAACCTTCCTTAACCTTAATCTTGGGCCCACAACCTGGCCCACCCACGCCACCCCCACTTCTCATTCCCAGACTTCAGGCTCTTCTTTCTTCCCCAATCCTATCCTTGTCTTCTGCATAGCAGTCCAGCAACTCCTTTTTTTTAAGAGCCATTTTAGGTTCACAGCTAAACTGAGAGGAGGGTATAGAGATTTGCTATATACCCTCTGTCCCCAACACGTGCATTCCTCATTATCAACATTTCCCACCTGACTGGTACAGTTCCCAGAATCTATGAACGTACATTAACACATCATAATCACCCAAAGTCTATAGTTTAATTGGGAGTCACTCTTGGTGTTGTACATTCTATGGGTTTAGATAAATATCTAATGACATGTATCTATATCATATCTATATCAGAGTGCTTTCACTGCCTTAAAAATCCTCTATGTTCTACCTATTCATCTCTCCCAAGCCTTGGCAACCACTGATATTTTTACTCCTCCATAGCTTTGTCTTTCCCAGAATATCATATAATTGGACTCATACTGTATGTGGCCTTTTTTAGGTTGGTTTCTTTCACTTAGTAATATGCATTTAAGTTCCTCCATGTCTTTTCATGGCTTCATAGCTCTTTTTTTCTTTTTCTTTCTTTTTTTTTTTTTAAACACAGAATGACATTCCATTGTCTGGATATACCACAGTTTATCTATTCATTCACCTAATGAAAGACATTTGGTTGCCTCTACATTTTAGCAATTATTAATAAAGCTGCTATAAATGTCAGCGTGCACGTTTTTGCATGGACATAAGTTTTCAACTCCTTTGGGCAAGTATCAAGGAGTATAATTGCTGGATTAAATGGTAAGAGTATGTTTAGTTTGGGGGAGCCTCAGTGACGGTTAAGCCACCAACTCTTGGTTTTGGCTCTGGTGGTGATCAGGGTCGTGGGATCTAGCTCTGCGTGGGGCTCTGTGCTCAGCGTGAGTCCCCTTGGGACTCTCTCTCCCTCTCTCTTTGCACCTCCCCGCTGTGTGCTCTTTCTCTCGCTCGCTCATTTCGCTCAAAATAAATAAATCTTTTTAAAAAAGTATGATTAAATTTGTAAGAAACTGCCAAACTGTCTTCCAAAATGGTTGTGCCATTTTGCATTCCCATCCTCAAAGTATGAGAGTTCCTGTTGCTAAACTTCCTCACCAGTATTTGGTGTTGTCAGTGTTCTGATTGTGGCCATTGTAAAAGGTGTATAGTGGTATTGCATTGTTGTTTTAATTTGCATTTTCCTGATAACATAGGACATGCTTTCATATGCTTATTTCCCACCTGCATATCTTGTCAGGCAACCAGTGGGTTTTTTTGTTTTGTTTTGTGTTTTTTGTTTGTTTGTTTGTTTATGTAACTTGAGCATGTTCTTGGGGAGCTATCTCCAGCTCCAGACACATAGGATGTCTTCTTTTCTCATTATAACCAAAGACCATTTCTTCTCCTTCTGAGTCTGTGTGTTCACCTAAGACCCACATCTGAAAGGCATCGTCTTTATCTCCTCCAATCATGACCCGAGGCCCTAGGAGACAATCATTATTTCTGACAATTGATAAGGTTTGTAACATAATCTTGCACAGTAACAGGAACAGCTACCATACGTTGGGCACCAGCTATGTGGTAGGCACTCTGCTAATCATTCGCACTACCTGTTTTGTCATCTGTACAAAAGCTGCAGGATATAGCTACTATCATTGCCACTTTATAGTTGAAGGAGCTGAGCCATACTGCTAATAAGAGGCAGAGCCCATTGTTCTGAGCACACCGTTTCTGGAAAAATAAGTATTGAAGGTTCACGCCCCTCCTAGCATTTCAGTGGTCCAGAAGCACGCTGTTCACCCCTCAAAGAGATCAAGAAACATCTCTCCCTGTCCTGACATTCATAGGGACAGATCTCTTGGTTCTGGAAGGCAACCTTTGCTACTTCGAAGCTCCTGGGTTCCATGCAATGAAACGTTTCTTACTGTTATTTTTTGAGCCAGTTTTTTTTTTTTAATTATAGACCAGAGGTACTGTGTGTTCCATGAACAGTCATCTTACTGACATGTTATTCTGAAGCTTGACTTCATTCACCACGACACATGCTGGTTATGAAATATACAAGCAAACAGAGTAGTAATGAAGTGAGGCCGGGGAAGGATTAAATTGGAATCTGAACTAATGCCACCTAAGAGACCCTACCTCTACTTTGTTATGATTATTATGTTTAATAAACAATCACTCAAGCTCCACGGAAGGGGAAACAATCAGAGGCATGGCAGGGGAGCCATAAAAGAAATGCTTTAAACCCTGAATAAAAACATGTTTGTTCAAACCCAGAGCTGGTCTTTTTTTTTTTTAAATTCAAAATGAATGCAGCGAACTGTTCAACACCTTAGAGGTACTGAGAGGCATAAAAGTGGAGCTAGGGTTTGCAGAGAGGAGGCAGGGGCCCACTCTTCTCCTCCTCCCAGCAGAGTCCTGGCTATAGAAGGGAAGACATGTGGGCTTCAAGGAGGAAGTTGGAGCATAGGTCCAACAGGGTTACCACCTGATGAATTGAGCTGATAGCTCTTCTCTGTCTCCCAAATACTTAGAAATACTCTGATCCCCCATGAGGAAAATGAGCATAATCCACCCAGAACTAAAGAGATCAGTGCAGGAGCACCTAAAAGAATGGATGTCACCCCAGCTGAAGAAGGCAGACATGGACCTGGACCTCAAAGCAAAGCATAGTGGAAGGGGAAGCCGCTGTTGTCAAATTATTAATATACCTGAGAAGAACTGTGTGTATGGAAAGAAGTTTGTCTGCATGAAACTTAGATAAGGAGAAATCATGAGCAACAATGTATTAACATTCCTCAGTACTGCCTGGTAGACAGAGTACACCTAGTGCATGAGTCATCTTTAGTCACTGGAGAGATCACTCTTTGCTATGTGTAAGTGACATTGAGGCGGACCTAACCAGACACCACCTGTGCTATGACTTTACACTTTTCCAGCCACATCTCGGAGGCAACTGTATTAATCAGGGGCCCACCAACACAGCACGGCACACTCCAACCAAGACAATTCAAAGAGGTGTGGATAGAGTAAGGAAATCACAATTGACTACTAACATTGCCCCCCTGGGACTGAAAGGGCAAGGAAAGGGGGCACTCACGAGAACCAAGAGGTAAAGAAGTCCCAGGCAACCTTTAGGGAAGGAGCCAAAGAAATAACTTACCCTGATCACACCCTCCTCCCTCTGATCACTCGATGGTGCTCTTCATTATACTACCCCAACCAGAAGCCAGTGGGAAAGAGAACATTTTGATGCAATTCCTATAGATCATCTTCCCTGGGCAGAGAAGGCTGGAGAGAGAATTTAGAGGGACAAAGGGAAAGTGTCTAGTCTAGTATCATAGCAGAGCAAATCTAGCACATACTGTAAAATTAACATGAGGCTACATTTACATTCTGGCACTGCCATTTAGAGCTACATGACCATAAGTCAGTTATTTCACCTCTCCAGCCTTCAGATACTACATCAGTAAAGTAACACTAGTATAATTTCCCCAGTGTTGCTGTAGGATTAAAGGTTGCGTTAGACATCTTGTCTGCCCTCTCTCACATCCACTCTGATTACTTCTTTGGCCTGGCCATTGCTGAGGCAGGAAACCCAACCTAAGTTTAAGAACATGTTCGGGGGCACCTGGGTAGTTTGTTGGTTATGCATCCAACTCTTGATTTTGGCTCAGGTTGTGATCTCAGGGTCTTGGGATCGAGCCCCACACTGCACTCTGAGCTCAGCAGAGTCTGCTTGTCCCTCTCCATCTGCTCCTCCCTCTTGTGCTCTCTTTCTCTCTAAAGTAAATAAATAAAATTTCAAAAAAAAAAAAAAATGTTTGTACTCAGCACACGGTGAACACTCAATAGACAGTGGTTCTGAAGATGATAATGATGATTCCCAATTGCTCATAGAGTTCCCAGATATTTGGAAGGGTATGATCTAGGTGGAAGGAATATCCATCACAACACAAAGTCGTCCGGCATCTGGTCTTCGGTGAGTTTGGGTTAGTATGAGTGAGTCTCAAGACTGATTG
This sequence comes from Phoca vitulina, assembly GCF_004348235.1. Lineage (NCBI taxonomy): Eukaryota > Metazoa > Chordata > Mammalia > Carnivora > Phocidae > Phoca > Phoca vitulina. The sequence goes on along the minus strand of NW_022589732.1, from coordinate 23,167,597 downwards.
TGGGTGGGAGCCCTGATAGTGTTCTCAGGGCTCAGACAGAGCCCTAGGAGCCCCATGAGGCCTGCACCTCCTAGGCCCTGGCCCATGCTGCTAGTCCTCCATGCTCTGACATCTCTGCCAAAACTCATATTTGTGTAATTCTAGAAGGAAACACCTGTCTCTGGAGGAAATGAACCCCACTTCTCAAGGAGCCCCCCCAGCCAGTCCCATGGCTCTGGAATTCTTTTCCTCAACTGCCAAGATTATAGGGTCTTGAGCTTTATCCACATGGGGCCTTGGAAAGAAGAGCCAGCAATGAAGAGTCGGAGCTATTCCGAGAGTAATTGATGGCTTCACAAAAGCTTCCATCTGCTTTCCCACTGTTCACAGAATGGCCCTGTCTTTGAAAGAGCCTGGACCTGGCATCAAACCACACGAAAGGTCAGAACACAAACTTTTACTGAGGTCCACTGTGTGCCAAGCATTGGGCAATGTGCTTTGCATGATTTATTTTACTTAATCCCTACAACAACCCGACTTACCCTGCAGTCAGTAGCACTGCCCCCATTTTGCAGAGAAGCCAGAAAGGCTCAAAAGAGTTATGTAATTTGCTCAAATAACTAAGCGGCAGAAATGACATTCGAACCCAGCTCCATCTGACTCCAAGAGCAACACTCCCCTGTTTGGAGTAAGAATAGCAATGCAAATAACCCATTCTGTTTCAATCTCATAATAAAGGATGCTGTGGGAAGAGTAGGAAAGCAAAAATACTTAACTCAAGTATGTTCCATTTTTCTAACTTAGTATGTTCAATCCTCTTATTTGCACTTCTAAGAGGAAGAGCAGATAGAGCAGTCCAAACAGCAAAAGGGGTACAAGAAAGAGGCTCCCAAACTTTTGCGTCATCCTCAGTGTAGACCTGGAGATGTTACCTCCCAGGTCTCCTCCACCTGTGGGGGTTGAGGGAACCCAAATGTCAGAGGGGGAAATATGCCTGCATTGTCTGAATGCAGCTCCATACCCTGGCTTCCAGCAAGCAAAGGTTGGCAAAATGCACTGAGAGGAACCCTTCAAAATCCTTTCTGTGTATTACTGAGAGGCTCAATGTGACACTATGAAAGGCTTGCAATTGCTTTCTTTCACTGGAGATGTATGCCGTAGCCCACGTTTCTCCATTCTCATTTCCTCTCATAAATCACAGCAAGTACTGTGATTTGGAAACCACGCATAGCATAAGCTGAATGTTTATGTGCCATCTCTTTGTTCATAAAACCTTCACTAATTACTAATGAGGCCAATAAATTTGGACAGCTACTCTTACCAAAAAACTATTTTCCCATTCGCAGCTTCCAAGGAGAGTCTGCTCTAGCTAGCATGTTCACCAATAGCTGAGCTCTGTGGACTCCCCTCCCCAGCTCCATGAGCTACATAGATGGGGAAGCCATCCCAAGGTGTTTCCTTGGTGTTCCAGAACCACCTCTGTTCATGATTCCTTTAGGTTTCACCACTGTGGGCTTTGGGCCCCACCCATGTGACACCAACAATTGTACTTTTAAAGAAAGGCATCCTGTAGGACTCTGGTGTGATCTCTGATGTGTCTAAGAAGTGGAAAATAAGCTTTAAGTATGTTGGTTTTCCCAAGACAATGAAGCACAAGTTTCCACTGGCATTTTTGAAAATAGTTTCCTTTATTTTTTTAATTAATTAATTTATTAATTTATTTTTATTATTATGTTACGTTAATTGCCATACATTACATCATTAGTTTTTGATGTAGTGTTCCATGATTCATTGTTTGCGTATAACAACCAGTGCTCCATGCAGACCATGCCCTCCTTAATACCCATCACAGGGCTAACCCATCCCCCCACTCCCCCAGAACCCTCAGTTTGTTTCTCAGAGTCCATAGTCTCTCATGGTTCGTCTCTCCCTCCGATTGATAGTTTCCTTTAAATATAACTATACGAACTTCTTTTTTTTTCTTTAGAGAGAGTATACACACAAGTAGCAGGGTGGGGGGCAGTGAGGGAGAATCTTAGGCAGGCTCCATGCTCAGTGCAGATCAAGCTCCACATGGGGCTTGATCTCACAACTCTGAGATCATGACCGGAGTCAAAATCAAGAGTCAGCCCCTTAACCAACTGAGCCACCCAGGCGCCCCTAACTATATAAACTTCTTATTTTATAATTCAGAGTAATTTTAACACCACACTGTTTTCATGATAAAGGTTTCATAATTCATTTTAGTATCCGAAAGACCTAATGACAACATCTCTGCCAGCCCCCACTCTTCCTTTCCAGACAAACTAAGATCAATCTCCTTTCCTGTAAGCGCCCCCTACAAAGGCGTGACACAATGATTATTGAGGCTACGGGCTTCGCTAGACCATAAGCTTGGGATCATACTGTCTCAGAATCTCCTTCTGAATCATACTTTACACTTTGGCATCATAGCTTTGCCTCATGCTCAGGCTACCCCAAAAAAGAGTGATAAAAAGACCTGTCAGTATATTCAGTAAAGAATTTGAGGGGGACACTGCCAATCCACCACTCAGTATCTCCCACATAGAAAATGAAGTTGATTACTATATTTTTGTGTTTAACCTGGGCACTAGGAATCTTAGAAATGAATATTCAACTCCTCAGTAGTGAGTATTTAAGATTCCCCAGTCTCTCCTTCTGGATTCTGACACACACACCCCAGCACCACGACCCAGCAATCGTGCCCTCGCGTCCTGATTTACATTTTTCTGCTCCTGGGATTTATTTCTTTACAGCACGCCAACTTTATTTTACATATTTTTGAAAGTTAACTCTTATGTTTTGTGGCATCAAATAAATAAATATTGTCTAACGGGTATTTATATTGTTTTCCCTTTGTAACAAGAACTGATTGAATTAGTTTCCCACTAACTTCTGTGTTCATTTTAACACTTCAAATAACTTAACATCAAGCACTTAGAATTAGACTCTGCTTTATGTTGGAAAACAAAAACATGCCTGAGTAGGTTAAGAAAGTTATTGAAGAAAATCAATAAGCCTAGAGATTGTTCCATTATTAAGGTTCCATTTAAAGCTCCCATTTCACCGCGGGGAGTGAGGGAGAGTCAGGGAGCTGAGGTGTTCTGATTCACAGCAAAAGAGTCTCTCTGTTTGTTGTATTTCTTTTTCTGTGCCACTGTCAGTTTTAGAGGATTACATAAAATTTGGGAAAGAATGACAGATGCCTGTCATTTTGAGACAGTTTTTGCAAGCTCAGCCTTTCTGATTTTAGTGTTCTTAAAAATGATTGGCAGGTGAAAGTGGAGTTCTACCAAGTCATATACTCTAGGAATAACCCAACTCTCCAAATATTTCCCGTGACTGATGGGCTTACACCTGCTGCAATACAGAAGATGCTACAGCACATCTCTTGACCGGCAACCTCGGGGTCCCAGCGACAGCACCCTGAACAACAGGCTGTAGGAGCTTCCGGAGCACATGGCCAATGAAGACATACGCCAAGTAGCAGCAGTTTAGAAAAACAGTCCACACAGAAGGCAGGATATGTGCATCTTTGGATCTGGCACTCGAAGGAGGGACAGGATGGGTAAAAGATTAGGCATCTCCATTTTAAGGAAATAAGTGTGATTCGACAAGATCCTCAAGTCTTCAAGTACGAGAATGTAAAGTACAAAGGTAGGCTAGCCAAAGAAGAATCTGGAGACAAAAAGAAAAAAAATCTAAAGTACTCAGCCATGAACAACTGGAAAGACATACCATGTTCTCAGATAGAAGCAATCAGTATCACAGAAGTCTTAAATTAATTAACAAATTTGATGGATTAGCAACAAAAAAAAATAGCATCAGATTGTTTTCTGGAGCCATGTTCATTAGTGATAATATATATTTGGAAGAATAAGCATGGAAGAACAGCCAGAAAAATCCTGAAAAAGAAGAGTGGGGCTGGCAGAGATGTTGTGGTTAAATAAATACTAAAATTAATTACAAAAACTTTTATGATTAAAACAGTGTGGTGTTGATGCATAAGTAAACATATGCCAAAAGGACAATAGGAAATCCAGATACAGACCCAATTTTATATGGAAATTTAGTGTACAAAAAAGTCAGTATCTCAAATCAGTAGAGAAAAAAAGACTATTTAATAAGTGCTATTGAGATAATTAAATAATGATGTAAGTAAGATTGGATCTATTCCCCATATCATGTTCAAATATGTATTCTAAATGGATCAGGTAGTTAAATGTAAATAAAATAATAAAATAAAGTAAAATCTTACAGGTACTTATAAAAGGGGGGATGGGAGCGAATGCCCCCATAATCTAGGAGTAGGGGAAACTTTCCTACCTATGACTTAAAATCCAAATGCAATAAAGAAAAGGATTTATATGCTTGGTATTACAATAAAAACAAACTCCAGGAAAAAATAACTATATGAAATTTCAAAAGCTGAATGGCAAATTGAGAGAAAGATTTGTAATTTATATCACCAAGGGTTAATATCCATACTATAAAAAGAGAAAAAGACCAAGAAAAATCTCATAGAAAAATGGCAAGAGACTCAAAGAACCATTTCAGAGAATAGAAATGTCCCTTAAGCATAAGAAAAGATGTTCAACCTCTCCATTAATAAGAGACATGAAAATCAAAACTACACATATAAAATTTTTCAGGTTGACAGAATTCCAAAAAGTTTGATAACATACTCTTGAGGAAATAGTCATTTTTATCAATTGTTGGGGGGAATACCAAATGAAAAAGCCTATGTGGAGGGTAATTTGGCAGTAAATTTGGAGGGTAAAATTTCATGTACTTTTAACCTTTCATTTGGCAATCCAACTTCTAGGAATCTATCGGGATGGTACAATGGCAAAAGCAAAGAAAAAAAAAAAACAATTTCATAAATCAACTGCAGAGATACTCAATCAACAAAAGCCTGGAAATTACCCAAATGTCCATTTACAGGAGAAAGTCTGAATGGATTATGGTGCATCTACACAGTAGAGTACCAAGCAGCCCCCAATCCTGCTATGAAATGATCTCCAGGATATATTATTGTCTGAAAAAGGCAATGCAGACAAAAGTATCTCTAGCATGTGATTATTCATCTAAGAAGAGGTGGGATACAGATATAGAACTATTTGCTTTTATTTTTTAAATGGAAGGATAAACAAATAAACAAAAATGTTTGTTATTTGTAAGACTCAATGTAGAAACAGAAGGGCAAAGGTGAAAGAGAGAAAGTGTACTTTTCGGATCTACAGCTCTGACTATGGAATTCTGTAAAAATTTTTACATGATTATGAAACAAATTTTTTAAAAAATTTTTAAAATAAAAAGATGAATGAAACAAAGGGACACAGCTCTATGGTGGCATACCACTATCATGGGATAACACAAAGAAAGTACTTTTGGTGATTTCAAAACAAAGTACTTTGAACAGATGCAAAATAAACACAGTTGTGTAAAAGCCTATGGTTCTGAATTTAGATGCAAGTGTCAATATGAGCCCAAGATGATTTCAACTTTAAAATAGTTCCTAACTTTATTTACATATTAAAAAGCCTAGAAATAAAGATTAATCCAGCAGTAATGAACACCTTTGTGCCCAGATTGTGGTCTCAAAATACCACTTCCCACTAAAAGGAAATAGGACTCCTTGACTCCAGGTCTAGAGCAAGAAATGTATAAGATGTACTGAATATCTCTTCATACCTGAAACCAAGGAATATCTTAAAATCCATTAAGAGCCTGCCAAAACGATTGAGGAGTCACCTTGAAGAATTTCCCACTGGCCAAAATAGCATAATTTGAGCATCAAGAGGATATTAATACAATGGACTGAAACACTTCAAATATTCTTTTTTTTTTTTAGATTTTATTTATTTATTTGACAGAGAGAGAGAGAGAGTACAAGCTGGGGAATCAGCAGAGAGAGAGGGAGAAGCAGGCTCCCCGCTGAGCAGGGAGCCCGATGCAGGACTCGACCCCAGGACCCTGGGATCATGACCTGAGCAGAGGGCAGACGCTTAACTGACTGAACCACCCAGGCACCCCCACTTCAAATTTCTTAAGTCCATTAGTTCAAGGTTATGCTAAAGGGAAAAAAATCCCTTCATTGGTCAATTTTGGAGGATGCTAGGTGACTTACTCACTATTTTCAAAACTGGTAATTGAAGAAAAATAATCACACACTTATTTAACCTTTCCTATACAAAATATATCTCTGGGTAAGAAAACAGGCGATGAAGGGAAGTTTTTCTTTAAAGAAATGTTCTAGCCAGTAAGTGAAGAAGGTATGATGTAATTATAAAAGCACAATTTGGGGCACCTCAGTGGCTCAGTCAGTTAAGTATCCGGCTCTTGATTTTGGCCCAGGTTCATGATCTCAGGGTTATGAGATTAAGCCCCGCCTCAGGCTCCACTCAGTAGGGAGTCTGCTGGAGATTCTCTCTCTCCCTCTCCTTCTGCCCTTCCCTCTGCTCACACACTCTCTTTTCTCTCTAAAATAAATAAATAAATCCTTTTTTTTTTTTTGCACTATTTTACAAAACCATAATGAAATGATAGATCTAGGCAATGATCATCAATAGCTGTTAACATCATAAAAAGAGAGTCAACCTCATATTACATGGCAATTGATAGAAATACACATTACCACCTTTGAATCAGTCTTGCCAAAAAAATCAAAACTGAGTCTGATCAAGCCTCTAGATATAACTACAAATTTACAGGAAATACAGGGGACAGAGGACCATGTAATCAGCAAAATCCAGTTCTGTTTTATGGAATAAATGATAGAGTTTCCTTAACAAACCACAAAGGGGAAATAAGAGGAAGGGAGCACCTATAGATTAAACCAGGGGTCAGCAAGCTATGGTCTAGAGGCCAAATCTGGCTACCACACTGTTTTTGTAAATAAAATTTTTTTAGAACACAGCCATGTCCATTCATTTATGAATTGTGTATGGCTGTTTTTGTGCTATAATATGATGCTAGAGTTGAATAGTTGTGACAGATCACAAGGCCCCCGAAGACAAATAATTACCAAGTGGCCTTTTACGAAAAAAGTTTGCCAATCCTCTATTTTATTTTTTTAAAATTTTATTTATTTATTTGTTTGCTTATTTGTTTGCTTAGAGAGCAGCGGGAAGGGCAGAGGGAGAGAGAGAATCTCAAGCAGACTCCCTGGTGAGCGCAGAGCCCAATGTGGGGCTCAATCTCAGGACCCTGAGACCATGACCTGAGCCAAAATCAAGAGTTGGACACTTAACTGACTAAGCCACCCAGGCACCCCTGCCAATCCCCTAATTAAAAACTTTTAAATGATGTATCAAATAATTATAATACGTGGGCCATATTTTGATCATGATTCAAACGAAGAGTTTGAAAAATAAAAGGGATCGGAAAATGATAGTTAAAGGACATTTGAGAGAGTCTGACTAGTAGGAAAGGTAAAGGAGTAGTAGGCACGTGCATTAAGAGATCTGGGACTATGTGGTCATATAGCACAATTGCTGCTGGGAAGCCAAGAAGAGATACATCCAAAAAAATCCCAGCACATTTGCTAAGGAGATACACTGAGTCACCTTAGTGGGAGCAATGTCAGAGGAACGACAGAAGTAGAACCCAAAACATATCCAAAGGAAATGAAATCACCACCTCGAAGCAATACCTGCACCCCCATGTCATTTCAACCTTACTTCCAATAATCCCACCAATGGGGGAACGGATAAAGAAAATGTGTGTGTATACACACACACCCACACACCCACACACCCACACACACACAGGAATATTAGCCATAAAAAAGAAGGAAATCCTGCCACGTGTGATAATGTGGATGAACCTGAGGGCTTTATGCTAGAGAAAAAGACCAATACTATATGATCTCACTTATATGTGGAATTTACGAAATCTGAACTCATAAATACAGAGAACAGATTGGTGGTTGTGGGGGTGATAGGGGAAATGGGTGAAGGTGGTCAAAAGGCACAAACTTCCAGTTATAGGATAAATAAATTCTAGTGGTATAATACACAGGATGGTGACTAGAGCCAACAATACTCTATTTCCATATTTGAAAGTCGCTAAGAGAGTAGATCTTAAAAGTTCTCATTTCAAGAAAAAAAATAACTATGTGAGCTGACAGATGTTAACTAAAGTTATTGTGGAAATCATTTTGCAATATATGCACATGCTTTCCATCTTAAGCTTATACAAGGTCATATGTCAATTACATCTCAGTAAAGCTGGGAAGGAAAGGTAGAAGCCCAAAGTACATGAGCACTACTTTCTCAGGTACTCTCCTGAAGGGAAGAAATGCAGATTGCTCTTGTTAGAGTTTCAGCAGTTGAGAAAGGAGAGGGAGGATCTGGCAATTGGAGAAAGGAGCCAGCCTCCGAATGCTGAGAGAGACCTACGAGAAGCTGATAGTGGGGACTACAAGCCCTCAACCAGGAGCAGAATGTTGACTATTTCATGTGCTGCCAAAGCCTATCAATTAAAACTCAAACCAAAACAAAAAACCTTAGGATGGCAGTCTTTGTAATCACTTTGGGTATCAAAAACTGGTCTCATCAAAGTATCTGAGGTACTTAGCACAGAAGCCTGCACACATAGCACGTTGGCAACTTTGAATTAGAAGTCCAAGAAAGTAAGAACTTCTGCTGACCTCAGAGAATAAACGTTCTATTTGTCACCATTTGGGCAAAGACCTCCTATCATGAGGGAACCCTCAGATAAACCTGTGGACTTCAAAATCACACAGAGGGGCTATCTTAACGTCAAGCTCCTTTTCTCAAGGGGCTTCTGGTCTTTTTTGTAGAGAGCCCCTGTTTTTGCAGACCAGCAAGATCCCAGAACACCCTCTGCCCTACAAAGCTGAAATAGAAAGCAATTTACAACTGAATGGCTCTGCTTTGATGATTTGGGATCCCCCTTAACATTGCCTTTGATGGGTTTCTTTCTGTCAGTAGCTACAATATCACTTTCTCTAATTAACTCTGATGTTTCCTTTGAGCTTTTTTTCCTGAGAAGGAAAATCATGTTTAATTCAGAAGAGCTATCATTACCTTGATGAATGGAAAACAGCTCTAAGCCACAGGCTTAAAGACAAGCAATAAAATCAAAATGATTACATCCCCCTGGTATGGCCCTATTCAAGTCCTTCCTACAGGTAGTTCCCTGGATCAGGGGTAGGGGGAGTGGGGTAGGAGGCATGAGGAATAAGGGAAAGGTTAAGGAAGGCAGCAGCTTCTAGACCAAGGTTTGGCCTGAGCTACAGCACCCAGCTAATAAAACAATTAGATAACCTGAAATTTACTGCCTATGGAGCAAACTCATACATCTGCACACAAGCTTTTAACCTCACTAGTTCGTACCCACCTTCTCCCCACCCATGGATTGTTTTGCGAATATACTGATAAATGACCTAGTTTTCATAAGGCACTTGGCATCTCGGAAAAGCACAATTAATATTACTTCATTTTTCTCTGACTGAGTACCTCTTCCCAAACAAGACCTGTTGGACCTCCCTTGGCATACACATGACATGCTAACTCATTCAAGTGTTATACCCAACCCAAACCAAATTCATACCTTACTTATGAATATTCCCAATTTTGATCATGCATGGAGAGGTTGGGAGAATGGATAATCTCAAAAGCAGATCATAAAGAATCATCTGCATTTGGCTTTAAAAACCAGATGGGGAAAAAGATTTTCTCACCCAGATTTCCTTGACTTATCTCTTAGGCAAGAATTATAGTCTATTGGAATAATCTGAACATGCTGAGTGCCTAGTAGAGACAGAGTAGCCACAGATGACCTAGGGAGTGTTTAACCAACACACTATTGAATTAGAAATTTCTTCACCTTGGCATGTTACAGTTCAAGGTCCACGTGTCAAAATCAAATGTTGTTCTTTCATTGACCATGCCAAAAATATCATAGGATTTTTGACAGCATTGGAGATACGAGTACATTCTCCAGATCAGATTCCTGCCAGCATTTCCCTGGGCCTGGGCCAGGCCTGAATCCAATCAGCATGAAGGGCTTGATACATACATCCCTTGGGGAGATGGCACCCTTGCTCTGCAGAATGAACAGGTCATCAGAAATGTATAATAATATGGAGGTTTAAAGATAAGCCTTTTCTCTTTAATATTCCTTCCCTCAGGGTCAAGTCTTCCATTTGAAACCAAACCAGTACTTTGTGGAATGGCCCCCTATTGCTCAATCCTTTCATCTCTCTATTCTTCAAATTAGAACTGACTGTTCACTGTCCTGCACTGGGAGACTTGGCCACACATCTGTTCCACGGACCCACCTGACCCCAGAACACGTGGTTTAGGGAAAATGTGCAACACCATGTCGCTGTGAGCCCCACTGCATCCCCACCACTGCTAGCTCCAAGATCCTCTGTTCAAATGTGATCTTATTGGCTCGGGATAAAATTAGACCATCTCCTCCCCATTTCTACATCCTCTATCCCATCTCTGCTTGAGATCAAATCAGTGCTTAAGCAGCCCCTTCAAATTGCTAACCTGTAATGAGCTGCGATCAGTCTCACATTCTTTCCCAGGAAGGGCTGACAAGCGAGCTCTCTCACATTCCGTACTTGAAGAGTCACCTGTTGTCAACATTTAACACTATAAAAATGTTTATTTAATGTTCTCAATTTGATTAACATTCAACCTCATTTAGCATATTATATGAGAGGGGCTCCACAAGGCACTGTTTTTCTCGACGTTTTTTTTAAACACTTTGAGATAAGTAATAGTCTTATGACACAAGTAAAAAAATCAAGATCAATTCTAGTCGCTTTCAGCCAGATCACTCTCTGGCTTATTCTTCAGTCATGGAAGCATGAACCCAAGTCTCTCAAATAAGCACTGCACAGAGCTACCTGTCACTGCTTCACTGGAGAATTCCAAAAGTTCCACTGAGGGCGCTGAGCCGATCCCCCTCAATTCATAGTTCCCCGGAGGGTCGCGATGGTTCTTGGTAGCCAGCTGGTTTGGGTCCAAGTCAAATATTACTCTGGGACCTTTTATCCTATGACTTCTCCATTTTTAGTTATCAATTTTGCTTCATCTTTTAGTTGGATGGAGTGAGTCCTCAAGAGTACTTTATGAAATTATATGTATGTAGACTTTTTTTTAATCTTTCATATCTAAAAATGTCTTTCTACTATGTTCCCTCTTGACAAAGAACTTGGTTTGGTTTGAAATTCTTGGGTAAAAATGTTTCTTCCTTCAATCTTTGCAGAAATTGCTCCATAATTTGGCTTTCATTGATGTATAAAAGAATCATGGTAGTCTAAGCCTTATTTCTTTGTGGGAACCTATTGTAATTTCTTGGCCAGATACTAATTGGATTTTTTTCCTTTAAAAATGTGCTTATATATATTTTCTTCTGTAGAGTTTCTACTTATGTGTGTTTCTTTCACTGACTTCTTTCAAGAACTCTATGATCCTTAGTTTTTTTATTAAGATTTTATTTATTCATCTGACAGAGAGAGAGACAGCAAAAGAGGGAACACAAGCACGGGGAGCGGGAGAGGGAAAAGCAGGCCTCCTGTTAAGCAGGGAGCCCAATGCGGGGCTCGATCCCAGGACCCTGGGATCATGACCTGAGCCGAAGGCAGATGCTTAACGACTGAGCCACCCAGGCGCCCCTCGATGATCCTTTTACATATAATTTTTTGTTGTTTTCTTCTTTGCTTCTGGAAACTTTCTATCATGCCTTTGATTATCACTTCTCTTACTTTTGCTCCTTTAGAGACTTACTTATCTGACTACTCTTCATTTTCTGATGTCCCTGTGTAGGGTTGTTGTATACCAATAGACAGGTTTTGTGGACAGCCTTTGACCTATTTTCTGCTTGTTTAAGAGATGGTAAGTCCGTCTCCCTGAACTATAACTTAGGGGCCAGATTGATGGATACAGCCTTTGTTCAACTCTAGTTCTCATTAGCCAAGAGCCTCTTGTCTATTATAGGTTTGTTTTATTACATAGATTTCTTCTAATTTTCAGATAATCTAAACAAATTACAGGGCTCCTCACTTTCCAGGATGCAAAGTGTTACTGTGGATGTCCCCATCACCACTTTCTACATAATTGTCTTCTAGAATTTGCTTTCACTGAGTAGCTAAGGAACAGAGGCCACTATCTGTCACAGATGGGTTTTGTTTGGCCTTCCCAGTGCTTTAAAAAGTGATAATATTGTTGAGCTATAAATACTACCCAAGTGGTCTACAGATTTGGTGCAATCCCTATCAAAATCTTGACAATGTTTTTTGCAGAAATAGAAGAATCCATCTTAAAATTCATACACCATCTCAAGAGATCCCAAATAGCCAAACAATCCTGAAAAAGAATGAAGTTGGAATTCTTGCATTTTCTGATCTCAAAACTTACAACCAAGCTACAGTGATCAAAACAGTGGATATTGGCATTAAGACAGACATAACTGATGAAATAGGATAGAGAACCTAGAAATAAACCTATATACATATACATATATATATGTCTATATTATATATAGTACATGTATTATATATGTATAATTTTGTTAGTATAACATATAGTATAAATTTTGATTAATATAGCTATATATAGTATATATTATAAATATTATACATATATATAACACACAAACTATATATATATTGTCAAGTGATTTTTAACAAGAGTGCCAAGACCATTTAATGGGAAAAAGATGACAGTCTTTTCAACAAATGGTGATGGGAAAACTGGATATTCACATGCAAAGGAATGAAGTTGGACCCTTACATTATACCATATGTCAACTCAAAATCTAAGACCTAAGCATAACAGTCAAAACAATAAAACTCTTCAAAGAAAATGTAGACAGAAAGCTTCATGGCATTGGATTTGGCAATAATTTCTCACATATGACACCAAAAGCACAAAGGATAAAAGTAAAAGTAGGTTAATTGGACTTCATCAAAATTAAAAACTATTGTGCATCAAACAACACTATCAACAGTTTGAAAAGGCAACCCATGGAAGAGGAGAAAATATTTGCAATCCTACATGTGATAAGGAGTTGATATCCAGAATATGTCAAGAAGTCCTACAACTCAACAACTAAAGACAAACAACTCAATTAAAAAAACAAAGGAAGGAATAGCTTTTCACCAAAGATATAAAGATGGCGAATAAGCACATGAAGAGGTCAATATCACTAATCATTAGGGAAATGCAAATCAAACCACAATTATGTAACACTTCACACCCCCATTGGATGGCTATTGTCAAAAAACAAAACAGAAAATAACAAATGTTAGTGAGGATGTGGATAAACTGGAACCCTTATGCGCCACTGGTGGGAACGTAAAATGGTGCAGCCACTGTGGAAAACAATATGGCAATTCTTCAAAAAACTAAACAGAGCTACCCAACAATCCAGTAATTACACTTTGGGGTATATACTTAGAAGAATTAAAGTGGGGATTCGAAGAAATAGTTGACACTGATGTTCATTGCAGCATTATTCACAATAGCCAAAAGGTGGAAACAACCCAAGTATCTATCGATGGATGAATGAATGCACAAAATGTGGTATATATATTCAGTGCAATATTACTCAGCCTTAAAAAGGAAATTCTAACATATGCTACAACATGGATGAACTCTGAGAGGACATTATACTAAGCAAAAGAAGCCAGTCACAAAAGGAGATTGTATGATTCCACTTATATGAGAAATCTAGAGTAGTCAAACTCATAGAAACAGAAGGTTGGCAGGAGCTGGAGGTAAAGGGAAAACAGAAATTGTTATTTAATGGGTATAGAGTTTTCATTTTGCAAGATGAAAAAGCTCTGGAGATTGATTATAGAAGAATGTGAATATACTTAACGCAACTGAACCATACACTTAAAAATGGTAAAGACAGTAGAATGGGGGGGCGGAGCAAGATGGCGGAGGAGTAGGAGACCTGGATTTCGTCTCCTCTCAGGAATTCAGCTGGATAGGGATCAAACCATTCTGAACACCTACAAACTCAACAGGAGATCGAAGAAAAGAATAGCAACAACTCTCTGAACAGAAAAGCGACCACTTTCTGGAAGGTAGGACGTGCGGAGAAGTGAATCCGAGGCGTTATTCGGGAGGATAGACGGCGGGGGAGGGGCCTCCGTCGGCCGCTTCTGGCAAGTGATAGAGCCACGGAGCACAAAATCGGAACTTTTAGAAGTCTGCTCCGCTGAGGGACCTCACTCTGGTGGCGAAGTGGGGGGTGGAACCCTCGCGGGACAGTGTGGTCTCAGGACCCTCGGGGTCACAGAAAGACCGGGGGTGCCTGAGTGCGGCAGAGCTCCCAGGTATCGGAGCAGGGAAGCCGGCTGCAGAGACGGAGCCCAGGCGCGGGCTCTCAGCTCGGGGTTGTCATAAACCGTGATCCGCGGCACAGTCGGGCCACTGCTCCTCCAGCAGGGACCCAACAAGTGGCAGATCCGGGGAGACTCACCTTCTTCCCCCGGGAGGAGAGGTGCGGGAGCGCACCGCGGGGATCTGCTGGGTTTGGAGACTCCACCCGGGGTCGGGTGCCAGATAGAAAGGCGCGGTCACAGGCCGGGTGAGCGCGGAGTGTGGCCGGAGACCGGGGAGACGGGAGTGACTGACTGCTTTTCTCTGGGGGCTCGCTGAGGAGCGGGACCCCGAGTTCTCGGCTCCGCCAGGGCGGAGACTGGGAGGCCGCCATTTTCACTCTCCGCCTCCAAAGCTGTACGGAGAGCTTGCAGGGAACAAAAGCTCCGGAGAGCAAACCCGAGCAGATTACTTAGCCCGGACCGGCAAGGGCGGGGCAATTTTGCCTCCGGCAAAGACATTTGGGAACCACGGCAACAGGCCCCTCCCCCAGAAGATCAGCGAGAACAGCCAGCCAAGACCAAGTTTACCGATCAATGAGAACGGCAGAACTCCAGCGCTAGGGGAATACTGCACATAGAATTCATGGCTTTTTTACCATGATTCTTTAGTCTTTCAAAGTTAATTATTTTTTTTAACTGTCTTTTTTTCTTTTTTCCTTTTTTCTTTTTTTTTTTTTTGAATTTTTCTTTTTCCCTTTTTCAACCAACATCTTATCAATCCCTTTTTTAAAAAAAAACATTTTTATTTTTCATTTTTAAAGTCATATTCTATCCCTTCATAGTAGTTACCCGTATTTTTGGCATATATATATATAAGTTGTTCTCTCTTTAAAATCTTGAGATAGTTTCTTCTAACAGATCAAAATATACTCTAAATCTCTAGTGTATGGTTTTTTTCTACTCCCCTGCCTGATCACATTCTCTCCCTTTTTTCTTTCTTTTTTTTTTAATCCTCTTCTTTCTTTTTTCAAACAACTTATCAAATTCTTTTTTAAAATTTTTTATAACTTCCGTCTTTACAGTCATATTCCATCCCTTCATCATATCAACCCTTATTTTTGTACATATATAAGTTTTTCTTTCTTTAAAATTTTGGGAGGGACTTTCTTTTAACAGACCAAAATACACCCAAAATCTAGTGTGTGGCACTGATCTATAATCCAGCCTGATCATATTTGATCACATTCTGTTTTTGTTTTGTTTTGTTTTGTTCTGCTTTTGTTTGTTTTTATCTTTATCTTTTTCTTTTTTCTTTTTTTCTTTCCTTTTCTTTTTTCTCTCTTTCCCTTTCTTTTCCCACTGCTTCAGGTCTTTTCTGATTTGTTTAGAGTATATTTTCTGGGGACGTTGTTACCCTGCTAGCATTTTGTTCTCTCATTAATCTATTCTCCTCTGCACAAAATGACAAGACGGAAAAAATCACCTCAACAAAAAGAACAAGAGGTAGTACCGACTGCCAGGGACTTACTCAATACGGACATTAGTACGATGTCAGATCTAGAGTTCAGAATCATCACTTTAAAGATACTAGCTGGGCTTGAAAAAAACATGGAAGTTATTAGAGAAACCCTTTCTGGAGAAGTAAAAGAACTAAAATCTAACCAAGTAGAAATCAAAAAGGCTATCAATGAGGTGCAATCAAATATGGGGGCGCTAACTGCTAGGATAAATGAGGCAGAAGAAAGAATCAGTGAGATAGAAGACCAAATGATGGAAAATAAAGAAGCTGAGAAAAAGAGAGATAAACAACTACTGGATCACGAGGGCAGAATTCGAGAGATAAACGATACCATAAGACGAAACAACATTAGAATAATTGGGATCCCAGAAGAAGAAGAAAGAGAGAGAGGGGCAGAAGGTATAATGGAGCAAATTATAGCAGAGAACTTCCCTAATTTGGGGAAGGAAACAGGCATCAAAATCCAGGAAGCACAGAGAACCCCTCTCAAAATCAATAAAAATAGGTCAACACCCCGACATCTAATAGTAAAACTTACGAGTCTCAGAGACAAAGAGAAAATCCTGAAAGCAGCTCGGGAGAAGAGATATGTAACCTACAATGGTAGAAACATTAGATTGGCAACAGACTTATCCACAGAGACCTGGCAGGCCAGAAAGGACTGGCAGGACATATTCAGAGCACTAAATGAGAAAAATATGCAGCCAAGAATACTATATCCAGCTAGGCTGTCATTGAAAATTGAAGGAGAGATAAAAAGCTTCCAGGACAAACAAAAACTAAAGGAATTTGCAAACACGAAACCAGCCCTACAACAAATATTGAAAGGGGTCCTCTAAGCAAAGAGAGAGCCTAAAAGCAACATAGACCAGAAAGGAACACAAACAATATACAGTAACAGTCACTTTACAGGCAATACAATGGCACTGAATTCCTATCTTTCAATAGTTATCCCTGAATGTAAATGGGCTAAATGCCCCAATCAAAAGACACAGGCTATCAGATTGGATTAAAAAACAAGACCCATCAATATGCTGTCTGCAAGAGACTCATTTTAGACCCAAAGACACCCCCAGATTGAAAGTGAGGGGGTGGAAAACCATTTACCATGCTAATGGACACCAAAAGAAAGCTGGGGTGGCAATCCTTATATCAGACAAATTAGATTTTAAAACAAAGACTGTAATAAGAGATGAGGAAGGACACTATATCATACTTAAAGGGTCTATCCAACAAGAAGATCTAACAATTGTAAATATCTATGCCCCTAACATGGGAGCAGCCAATTATATAAGGCAATTAATAACAAAAACAAAGAAACACATCGACAACAATACAATAATAATGGGGGACTTTAACACCCCCCTCACTGAAATGGACAGATCGTCTAAGCAAAAGATCAACAAGGAAATAAAGACTTTAAATGACACACTGGACCAAATGGACTTCACAGACATATTCAGAACATTCCATCCCAAAGCAACGGAATACACATTCTTCTCTAGTGCCCATGGAACATTCTCCAGAATAGATCACATCCTAGGTCATAAATCAGGTCTCAACCGGTACCAGAAGATTGGGATCATCCCCTGCATATTTTCAGACCACAATGCTTTGAAACTAGAACTCAATCACAAGAGGAAAGTCGGAAAGAACTCAAATACATGGAGGCTAAAGAGCATCCTACTGAAGAATGAATGGGTCAACCAGGAAATTAAAGAAGAATTAAAAAAATTCATGGAAACCAATGAAAATGAAAACACAACTATTCAAAATCTTTGGGATACAGCAAAGGCAGTCCTAAGAGGAAAGTATATAGCAATACAAGCCTTTCTCAAGAAACAAGAAAGGTCTCAAGTACACAACCTAACCCTACACCTAAAGGAGCTGGAGAAAGAACAGCAAATAAAGCCTAAACCCAGCAGGAGAAGAGAAATAATAAAGATCAGAGCAGAAATCAATGAAATAGAAACCAAAAGAACAGTAGAACAGATCAACGAAACTAGGAGCTGGTTCTTTGAAAGAATTAACAAGATTGATAAGCCCCTGGCCAGACTTATCAAAAAGAAAAGAGAAATGACCCAAATCAACAAAATCATGAATGAAAGAGGAGAAATCACAACCAACACCAAAGAAATACAAACAATTATAAGAACATATTATGAGCAACTCTATGCCAGCAAATTAGATAACCTGGAAGTAATGGATGCATTCCTAGAGATGTATCAACTACCAAAACTGAACCAGGAAGAAATAGAACACCTGAACAGACCTATAACTACTAAGGAAATAGAAGCAGTCATCAAAAATCTCCCAAAACACAAAAGCCCAGGGCCAGATGGCTTCCCAGGGGAATTCTACCAAACATTTCAAGAAGAATTAATACCTATCCTTCTGAAACTGTTCCAAAAAATAGAAATGGAAGGAAAACTTCCAAACTCATTTTATGAGGCCAGCATTACCTTGATCCCAAAACCAGACAAAGACCCCATCAAAAAGGAGAATTACAGACCAATATCCCTGATGAACATGGATGCAAAAATTCTCACCAAAATACTAGCCAATAGGATCCAACAGTACATTAAAAGGATTATTCACCACGACCAAGTGGGATTTATCCCTGGGCTGCAAGGTTGGTTCAACATCCACAAATCAATCAACGTGATACAATACATTAACAAAAGAAAGAACAAGAATCATATGATCCTCTCAATAGATGCAGAAAAAGCATTTGACAAAGTACAGCATCCTTTCTTGATCAAAACTCTTCAGAGTATAGGGATAGAGGGTACATACCTCAATATCATAAAAGCCATCTATGAAAAACCCACAGCGAATATCATTCTCAATGGGGAAAAACTGAGAGCTTTCCCCCTAAGGTCAGGAACGCGGCAGGGATGTCCACTATCACCACTGCTATTCAACATAGTATTGGAAGTCCTAGCCACAGCAATCAGACAACAAAAAGAAATCAAAGGCATCCAAATTGGCAAAGAAGAAGTCAAACTCTCACTCTTTGCAGATGATATGATACTTTATGTGGAAAA